>NW_007258206.1:279622-305393 GCF_000164805.1 Carlito syrichta | reverse complement strand
ATTTCTCTGTAAACCCCATCTTTGTATAAAGGAATAGCATACCAATAAGGAGGTTGGTCAGTGTGTATGTTAGCATCATTGTATGTTTTAACTTTTTATATAGTTGTTGGTTAGTTTTCAGTCATGGTTATTGTTTTTCTTTCTATTTGTTTCAGTCTTTGTGTCTCTTTTCACTCACCAGTCGGCACACTCAACTGTTCTCCCTCTCACTCCTCTCTCTCTCCACACCCCTCCCCCCACTGCCTGCTCCGTCCTCTTCCCTCTGTTAACCTCATTTTACTTTCGGGGAGTAAACCTACAACCCCACTGCATGGACAGACTCCAAGGCAGCGGGAAGTGGGTTTCAGACTATCCATACAGCTGTTGGCGAATACTGCGATCTGCAGAGAGATTTTGAATCACAGCTCCCCCCTTAATTAAATCCCAAAACTGCAAAAAGGACTGCCCTCAACCCACAGTCCAACTCCAGAACTGAACAAAGCCAGAGGAAATACATTTGGAAGAATAGGAGATTGAACAAACAGAAGTAAAAGAAACCCCTCCACCCCTGAATAACAGAATTAAAGAAGACGGGGAAGTGGAGGGAAGGGAAAAGTAGGGAGGAAAAATCTGCACAAATGAAGAAAAACCAAAAGAAGAATATAGGGCTCACACAGACCCCTGGGAGGTCAGACACTGAGAAAACAGACTTCGGAACACAAATAATGAAGAGCCCCCAGAATGACTGTTCACAAGCAACAAATTCAGACATCAAGGCATTAATCGAGAGAATTTAAAAAATTGAGAGACAAGAGGAAAATAGGAAGGAGCTGATGACAGAAATAACAGCAGTAAAGAATACTGTGATGGAAATAAATAACAAACTAATTAGCATGGAAAGCAGAATTAGCCAAGCAGAAGAAAGAATCTCAGAACTTGAAGACCAAAATACAGAACTAAACCAAACTGTCAAAAACATAGAAAAGAAGCTTAAAAAGTCAGAACAAAACCTTCAGGAGATGAATGATTACTTCAAGAGACCTAATCTAAGAGTAATTGGCCTTCCTAAGGCAGAGAGAGTCAGAGGTCACACTGGAACAAACATTTCATGAAATCATTCAAGAAAATTTCCCTCATCTTATCAGTGATGCAAAAATTCAAGTACAAGAGATTCAGAGAACCCCTGCAAGACAACAAATGAGAAGATCAACTCCCAGACACATAATAATTCGCCTAAACAAAGTAGCCATAAAAGAAAGAATCCTAAAGGCAGCAAGAGAAAAAGGCCAGACTACTTACCAGGGAAGACCACTTAGAATAGCAGCAGATTTATCTACAGAAACCCTCCAGGCTATGAGAGCCTAGAGCCCTATCTTCAAAGTTTTAAAAGATAAACAATTTCAACCAAGAATAACCTACCCAGCCAAGCTAAGCTTCATTAGTGAGGGAGAATTGAAATCTTTTCCAGATATCCAATCCCTAAGAACCTATGCTGCCACCAGACCACCTCTACCAGAAACACTTAAGAAAGTACTGAACACAGAAGAAAAGGAAAAAGGAACAACAACATTCTTCACAAGAGTACAGGCAAAAGATTAAAAACACACATGATCCAACCCTAAAACCAAAAGAAAGACAACACACAAATAGGAAGAACAACAACCCTGTAAGAACCTTATGACAGGGATCAACTCTTGCATTTCAATTATTAGCCTAAATGTGAATGGATTAAATGCACCACTGAAAAGACATAGAATGGCAAAATGGATAAAATATCACCAGGCAACAATCTATTGCCTTTAAGAGACTCACCTCACTAGAAAGGTCACTCACAGACTCAAAGTAAGAGGATGGGAAACAAACTTTCACACAAATAGAACACAAAAGAAAGGAGGAGTAGTGATCTTAATTTCAGACAAAATACCCTTCAAGCTATTAAAAATTAAAAAAGATAGAGAAGGTCACTACATAATCCTAAAAGGTTCAATCCATCAACAAGAAATATCCATCTTAAACATATATGCACCCAACATAGGAGCGCCAACTTTCATAAAGCAGCTTCTAGGTAAACTAAAAAAAGATATCGACTCCAACACCATCATAGCTGGGGACTTCAACACCCCACTCACAACCCTAGACAGATCATCAAGACAAAAAATCAGCAACGAGATCTGAAACCTCAATGTGACTCTTAACCAAATGGACTTAATTGATACCTACAGAACACTCCATCCAAAGACCACAGAATATACATTCTACTCATCACTGCATGGGACGTACTCTGAGATTGACCACATACTTGGCCATAAATTAAGTATAAGCAAATTTAAAATAACTGAAATTTTACCATGTACCTTCTCGGACCACAGTGGAATAAAAATAAACATCAACACCAACAAGGTACCCCTAAAACCCACAAAGACATGGACACTAAACAGCATGATGCTAAACAACTCCTGGGTCAATGATGAAATCAAAACAGAGATTAAATGTTACCTGAAAACAAATGAAAATGAAGAAACATCTTACCAAAATCTCTGGGACAGCATGAAAGCTGTAGTAAGAGGGGAATTTATATCCCTACAAATGCACATGAAGAAAATGGAAGGATTACAAATTAATAGCCTAACAAGCCACCTAAGGAAGCTAGAAAAGCAAGACCACCAAAACTCTAATTTCAGCAGAAGAATCCAGATCACCAAAATAAAAGCCCAAATCCAGGATAGAGAGACAAAAGGATAATACAAAAAAATTAATGAAACAAAAAGCTGGTTCTTCGAAAGGATAAACAAGATTGATGGTCCCCTAGCTAGACCAACCAAGAAAAAGAGAGAAAAAGCCCAAATAAACACAATCAGAAACACAAAAGATGAAGTCACATCTGACCCTGAAGAAATACAAAAGATCATTAGAGACTATTATGTACACTTGTATGGAAACAAACTTGAAAACCTTAAGGAAATAGAGGACTTTCTGACATCACACAACCTGCCTAGGTTGAAACAAGAAGAAATTGAGACCCTAAATAGACCAATAACAATCAAGGAAATTGACTATGTAATAAAAAAACTACCTACAAAAAAAAAAGCCCTGGTCCAGATGGCTTTCCAGCAGAATTCTACAAGATATTTAAGGAGGAGCTGATACCAATCCTACTGAAGGTATTCCAGGCGATTAAAAAAGATGGAACTCTCCCAAAATCACTTTACAAAGCTAACATCACATTGATACCCAAGCCAGGTAAAGATCCAACAAAGAAAGAGAACTACAGGCCAATATCTTTGATGAACATAGATGCTAAAATTCTCAACAAGATCCTAGCAAACCAGATTCAGCAACACATCTCAAAAATCATTCATCATGACCAAGTAGGCTTCATCCCTGGGATGCAAGGCTGGTTCAACATTCGTAAAACCATAAATGTAATTAAATATATTAACAGATGTCAAAACAAAAACTACCTGATTATATCATTAGATGCAGAAAAAGCTTTTGATAAAATCCAGCACCCTTTCTTGATAAAAACCCTCGAACATCTAGGCATACAGGGAACATACCTCAAAATAGTAAAAGCCATCTACGAGAAACCCACAGCCAGCATACTCCTGAATGGACAAAAATTGAAACCATTTCCCCTGAAAACTGGAACCAGACAAGGATGCCCACTCTCACCCCTCCTGTTCAATTTAGTATTGGAAGTCCTGGCTCGAGCAATCAGAGAAGAGGAGGCAATCAGGGGTATCCAAATAGGAAAAGAGGAAGTCAAGTTATCTCTCTTTGCAGATGACATGATCGTGTACCTTGAAAACCCAAGAGAATCTGTCAAAAACCTCTTACACTGATAAAGGACTTTGGCAAAGTCTCAGGATATAAAATAAATGTACAAAAGACAATTGCATTTCTTTACACCAATAATAAACAAACAGAAACCCAAATAAAAAGCACAATTTCATTCACAATAGCCAAAAAAAGGAAATACCTTGGCATCTTCCTAACCAGAGATGTGAAAGACCTTTACAATGAAAACTACAAAACACTGCTCAAAGAAATCAAAGATGACACAAACAAGTGGAAAAATATACCATGCTTGTGGATTGGAAGAATCAACATTGTGAAGATGTCCATCTTACCTAAGGCAATCTACAGATTCAATGCAATACCTATCAAATTACCAGCAACATTCTTCTCAGATTTAGAAAAAACAACACAGGAATTCATATGGAAACACAAATGTCCAAGAATAGGCAGAACAATCCTCAGCAAAAAAAAAAAAAAAAAAAAACAAAGCAGGTGGTATCACAGTTTCAGACTTCAAACTTTACTATAAAGCTACAATCATCAAAACAGCTTGGTATTGGCACAAAAACAGACATATAGACCAATGAAATAGAATTGAGATTCCAGAAGCTAAACCTCAATTTCTCAACCAACTCATCTTCGACAAAGCCTCCACCACCCACCACTGGGGAGAGGAGAACCTATTCAGTAAATGGTGCTGGGAAAACTGACTGACCACATGCAGAAGACTCAAACAAGACCCCTCTCTGTCCCCAAACACAAAAAAATTAACTCTAAATGGATCAGAGACCTAAATGTAAAACCTCAAACCGTAAGAACCTTAGAAAATGCAGGACATACCCTTATGGAAATTGGAACTGGCATCCAATTCCTGAACAAAACCCGAAATGCACAGGCCATAAGAGATAAGATAGACAAGTGGGACCTCATTAAACTGACAAGTTTCTGCAAAGCCAAAGAAACCATCAAGAGAGCAGGGAGACAGCCTACAGACTGGGGAAAAGTATTTGCCAACTCCAGGTCTGACAATGGCTTAACATCTTGGATCTACAAGGAACTCAAACATGCTGAGAGGAAAAAAACCAACAACCCCATTATAAAGTGGAGAAAAGATATGAACAGACACTTCTCAAAGGAAGACATCCGAGCAACCAGCAGACACATGAAGAAATATTCAACCTCACTAATCATCAAGGAGATACAAATCAAAACCATACTGAGATACCACCTAACTCCAGTCAGAATGGCCATTATCAATAACTCAAAAAATAACATTTGCTGGAGAGGGTGTGGGGAAAAGGGAACACTCCTACACTGTTGGTGGGAGTGCAAACTAGTGCAGCCTCTGTGGAAAGCAGTGTGGAGATTCCTAAAAGCTCTAAATATCGACCTCCCATATGACCCTGCAATCCCCCTACTGGGAATATACCCTGAAGAACTCAAATCACTCTATCAAAAAGATACCTGCACACGAATGTTTATCGCAGCATTGTTCACAATAGCAAGAACCTGGAACCAACCATGCTGTCCATCAAAAGAGGACTGGATTTTAAAAATGTGGTACATATACACGATGGAATACTACGCAGCCATAAAAAAGAACAAAATCATGAATTTTGCAGCAACCTGGATGGAGCTAGAGTCTATAATACTGAGTGATCTCTCACAGAAAAGATCCGAGTATCACATGTTCTCACTCATATAGTGGACCTTGAATATCTACCATAATACTTTAAAAAAAAAAAAAAAAAGGACTGACAGTGGTGGAAAACTATGGGGTGTGTAGGGAGGGGAAGGGAGGTGGGACTTATGGTAGTCAATATCTGTCTGGGGACGGAGACACCCCTTATTAACAAGGGTGCCTGAACGATGCACATTTGTATACCTAACCCTTAACTGTACCCCACAATTTTATAATAATAAAATAAAATAAAAAGAAGACACAATCATCTTTGTCTTAGTATGTCCTATCTCAATGCAGTGTGAATTCACAAATAACTCTAAAGGCTATGAGTTGCGTTCAATATGATTATTCCTGTAAAGTACCTGCTATTGTGCCTGGCAAAATGAAAAAGCACATGTTGTTTTCTTTCTCTGTCCTTTTGATTCAGAATAATACACATCTTCTGGAAGTGTTTTTGCACCTGTTGGTTTTAGTTAGTGGCAGGACTTACTGAGATATTATTCTTCTAGTCCCACCATGTGGTATTTTGCGAAAAACTATGAAGACTAATTGTTGGCCAGACTTGGTGGCTCACGCTTATAATCCCAGCACTTTGGGAGGCTGAAGTCAGAGGATTGCCTGAGCCTACAGGTTCGAGACCAGCCTGGGCAACTTGGCAAGACCTCATCTCTACAATAAATCAAGAAAAAAATTAGCAGGAGCGATGGCGCATGCCTGTAGTTCCAGCTACTTGGAAGACTGAGGCAGAAGGAAGCCCAGCAGGTTGAGGCTGCGGTGGTCGTGAGAGCAACAGAGTGAGACTCCAACTCAAAAAATAATAGTAATTGTTAGAATTAGGTGGTAAATTGGAGCATTTCCCAATTTTCCAGTATTTCTCTATTTCCGCTCTGTATCTTTAACTCTTTCCCCCTCTTTTCCGACTGGTGAGTCCTACTGTAGGGAACTAGGAAGTGGTTGGCAGCTGGGAGGATGGCAGCTCTGATAAATGTCTTCACGAAGGACAGGGAGCCGTGGTCTCCTTTCCCTGGTGCTTTCCTTGAGTGTGTGGGAGGATAATTTATGGCATCTTCTTCTTTTCTTAGTTAATTTTTGTGACGTGTGACATCAGAAATTTGCTCAAGAGAAACACTTAGGAAACTCTTAGGAAAAAGCTAATGATGAACAGAAAAAGTAAAAGCGTTATTTTGTAAATGCCAGAGATGGTAATTATGGGAAGACACAAATATCTGAAAAAGCTCAGGTCACTTTAGAAGCAGGCGGGAGAAGCCGGGCTGGGTGGCTCAGCCTGTAATCCCGTGCCTTTGGGAGGCTGAGGTGAGTGAATTGCCTGAGCCTGCGGGTTCGAGACCCACCTGGGCAGTGAGACCTCACCTCTACAATAAATCAAAAAATCAGCCGGGCGTGGTAGCCCGTGCCTGTAGTTCCGGCTACCTGGAAGGCTGAGGTGGAAGGATCACCGGAGCCCAGCAGGTCGAGGCTGCGGTGGCCGGGAGCGGCCACTGCACTCCAGTCGGGTGACAGAGTGAGACGCCAACTCAAAAACAAAAAAAAAGAAGCAGGCGGGAGAATCAATTTTAAGTGAATTAAACGACCTCGTAGGTCATTCTCCATTCAAAATTCTCAATTGCACAGTAATGGCAAATGCCAACATAGGTGTTATTCTTTGATAGCCAAAAAATTCAAAGAGTGATGTTTAAGAAAAGTTTTTTATCTGATTAATTTTTAGAGTTTATCAAAATAAATGGTCTGTCCAGAAAAGCAAATCTCCACTAGTAATTTGTAAGTTTTCCCCAAAGCTATTTCAGAACTCAAATATTGCATTTATTAACAGAAGATGAATTACAAGATTAGTGTTTGTTAAGTAAAATTATTTGACTGAGTAATTTTGAATGGAGTAATGATTTAACAAATTAAGAAAGGAAAAGTAGTTGCTAGGCAATATACACTGTAGCTTTATAATAATAAATTTGTTTTTCTCAAGATACTCCAAATAATTTTTAATGCTATATACATTATGATGATGCCAATGTTTCTACTATTAGGACATACAGAAAAAATTATAAAACTCCCGAAAACCACCGAACATTTATAGTTGCTAATTCCAAACATTCAGAAAGGAACATTGACGATATATTAGTGTCCAAAATAAGGCATTTTATGTCTACATTGATTGACATATCTGATCTATCACCTAGCATTTGTTTTAAATTAGAGAGTGAAAATGAGCTAGCTAGCTTCATCAGGCAGATGTTGACTTATCACCCTTTCCAATGTTGACATATTTCACACCAACACGGGCAAAAATGACAAAAGCAGACAAAATGACAATATCAGTTTAGCATACAGGACTATATTGAGAAACCAGGTCAGCAATCCAGGACTCTCCTGCTTTGCAAGGCTGGTGGGAACCTGAGTTTAGTCGTTTAATTGGACCGTGGGATTGTGGGCAACTTAAAGGATGATTAATTCAGAGGAGAAAATGATGATTGTTTATTCCTGGTTTATTTAGGGTAGTATTACATTAGCAATACTCTTTCTAATACTGGGTCAAGTTAGCTGACTAATTACAAAATATGGTTAAAGTTGAGGAATAAAAATTGACCTTAAATTGATGAATCTTCACTTATTTGGATCTTTCCCATCACACCAGAGCATTTCTTTGAGCCTGGGTCTACTGACTGGAATTGAGTTATCTTTTTTGTATAAACCACATCCATACGCAACACTTTCAATTCTCAGTTTCTGTTTGTCTAAGGAGGAGTGAGAATTTGGTCACCTGTGAAGAAAATCTAGGTACGAGATTCTTCTACACTTGCACAATTTTTTGCTCCCTTATAGTTACTTACTCTCCATTTTGGTCAGCAACTCACCTTTATCACATCCTGGCAAAGCACTAAATTTTGTTTCACTGAAATCATGACCACAAGTCTCCTTCTTTTAAAACTCACATTTCACTTCCACAACACAACTTTTCATAGCTATAGTAAGTAAAATGTCATTTTGGGGGCAAACCACTAACCCTCCGATTGGGAGCAGAGGTCCAGGCATTGGGCAGAGCAGCTTCCAGACCTATTTCCTGGTCCTCAGTTGGTGTACGGCTTGAATGAGAGGAAGAGCGAGTCAGTGTGGTTAGTTCAGCGGTGACTGGCCGGGAGGATGTCTCCTGAACTTCCTCGTGTGGATTTGTGGATTTTGATAGATAGTGTTTATTGTTTTGAGACTGTGTGCTCCAAGTGTTTCCTTCTTTTCTGAGTTTTACACAATTCCCTCGGTGTGCAGATGATGGAATGATTGGTACTGTAATTGCTTGAAGTGTGCACACCCCGGAGAAAACCACAGAGGGCTGGGAGAACACTGGCTGGCTGCAGAGTGGTTCAGTGTTTTCCAATACCCATCCTGTGATTTGCTGTTTGTCACAGCATAAGACACTTGTAATGGAAATTGCTATCTAGACAGGCTAAAGGAGCCACTGGGGGGCTTTTGTGAGTCTGGTGTGATCCAAGAGAGAGGACTATTTCCTACCATTGGTTACTCCGATTTTTGCTAATAAAATGTCTTCAGACATTTTTATATTGAACGTGTGCCACTGTCTCAGACCATTTCAATAATAAGTTTTCCTTAGTTATAAAAGCCCTCCTCTTTTTGTGCTGTCGGAGGTGTAAGATGTGAGGGAAGTAGGGCTATGTGGGGGGCTCACATTCATGTTGATTCCTTTTCCAGAGTTCGTAAATTATTGTGAGTGCTATAAAGTAGAAAATAATTGTGTTGTTTCCTTTTAAAGGAAAACATTAAAACAATAACAAGATACCACTCTACAACTATTTGAATGGTTAAAATCCAAAAAACCTGGGGCGAGCCCCTTGGGTCTCCTCCCGCTCTGGGAGCTTTTCTGTCCTTTCAATAAATCCTGCTTTCTCACCTAAAAAAAAAAAAAATTCCAAAAAACCTGATAATACTAACTGCTGGTGGGATGTAGAATAGTAACTCATTGCTGGTGAGAATGCATAATGGCACAGCCCTTTTAGAAGACAGTTTGGCAGTTTCCTACAAAACTAAACATCCTTTTTTCATATGATCCAGCAGTCACTTCCTGGTATTTGATACCCAGATGAGCTGAACACTCAAATCCATGCAAAAACCTGCCCACTAATGTTTATAGCAGCTTTATACATAAATACCAAAAGCTAGAAGCAACCAAAACGTTCTTTTATAGCTGAACAGATAAACTGTGGAACATCCGTATAGTGGATTATTACTCAGTGATAAAAAATGAACTATGAAGCCACAAAAGACACATATGAGTCTTGAATACATATTGCTAAGTGAAAGAAGCCACTCTAAAAAGGCTACAGACTATATGATTCCTACTACATCATAGAAAAGACAAAACTAGAGAGATGATAAACAGATCCATTGTTCTCAGGAATTCAGGAAATGGGCTAGAGGGCTCAACAGGTGAAGCACAGAGATTTTTTTTAGCCCAGTGAAACTATTCTGTATATTGTAACACTGAATATAAGACATTGAACATCTATCAAAACCCATAGAAAGGTACAATACAGGCTGGGCACAGTGGCTCATGCCTGTAATCCCAGCACTTTGGGAGGCTGAGGTGGGAGGATTGCTTGAGCCCAAGAGTCTGTGACCCCCTGGGCAACATAGCGAGATCTCATCTCTACAAAAATTCAACAACAACAACATTAACCAGGCATGGTGGTGCACGCCTGTAGTCCCAGCTACTCAGAATGCTGAGGCAGGAGGTTGAGGCTGTGGTGATCCCGACTTAAAAAAAAAAAAACAAAAAACAATAATAAACCTTAATGTATATGAATTTAAAAATCATTTTGGAGGTCAGGATGGAATGCAAAATGTGGCAAAAGAATCTGAATGTATCCCAAATGTATAAAACAACCCCACTGAAGGAGGTGGCAGAATAAGGGGTTGACCTAACTAACTCTGGAAATGAATGGAGTCTATCAGACTAAAGGCAAAAGGAACTGCACTCTAACCAATAAAGTAGCTTTCCACAGGGGTTCAAGTTGGCAATTCTGATACTGCTATACTTATGTATGGAACTGAACAATTGAGGAAGTAAACAGCAGATGGTGGGAGTCAGGTTTCTTACTGTTGGAGTGGAAATTTACAGATAAGTGAAAGGAGGAGGCTAGAATGATACATGTGGTAATAGTTTAGAGTTCGAGACATCAGTATGAACTCATCTGTATAGATACAGATGGTTCTATGTAGAAATAGTTCTAGAAATGTGTATATACACAATTTGGCATACACACATACATTCCTTTGCTCTGTCAACTGAGAGGGTCTAAAAGCGATGACACCCTAACAGCAACTAGTACACCTAGTCCACAGATCTTGGTTTCTAATGCCATTGCCTAATAAAAGGAGCCAGGGCTCCTTGGAGAAATGACTGATTCTAGGAGTGGGTCAGGAAATATACTAATCAAATACAATGGACCTTGTTTGGATCTTGATTTAAACAAATCAAAGGCAAGACAGTAATTTAAGACTACTGGGAAAATATAAATATAAGCTATGTACTGATTGACATTAAGAAAATAATTAGTGTTGATTTTATTACGATGATTATGTAAGAAGATGGTCCTCCCCATTTTTGTTGTATACTTAAGTTTTTGGGGGGGATATTTCATGATGTCTGGTATTTGCTTTGAAATTCTCAGCAAAAATTAAAAAGTAGGCAGAGGATGGGAGAAATCAGTGAAACAGCTATGGCAGAAAGTTGATGGTGGATGAAGATAAGAGGTGAGTGCATGGGTTTGTGGTACTCTCAAGTTTTGGATATGCTTGAAATTTTTTTTTTTTTGAGTTGGAGTCTCACTCCATCACCCAGGCTGAAGTGCAGCGGCATGCTCACAGCCACCCCAGCGTTGACCTGCTGGGCTCAGGCGATCCTTCTGCCTCAGCTTTCCAAGTAGCTGGAACTACAGGCACGTGCTACCACACCTGGCTAATATTTGGTTTATTGTATAGAGGAGGTCTTGCCAAGTTGTCTGGGCTGGTCTTGAACCCGTGGGCTCAGGTAATCCACTTGCCCTTGACTCCTAAAGTGCTGGGATTAGAGGCTGAGCCACCGAGCCTGGCCTTGAAAATTCTTAGAGCACATTTTTTTTTTTTTTTTTTGAGTTCAGAGTCTCACTCTGTCGCCCAGGTTGGAGTGCAGTGGCGTATTCGCGGCCACCGCAGCCTCGACCTGCTGGACTCAGGCGATCCTTCCTCCTCAGGTTTCCAAGTAGCTAGAACTACAGGCACTCACCATGCCCAGCTAATATTTTGATTTATTATAAAGATGAGGTCTCGCCAAGTTGGCCAGGCTAGTCTAGAACCCATGGGCTCAGGCAGTCCTCTCACCTTGGCCTCCCAAAGTGCTGGGATTATAGGTGTGAGCCACTGTGCCCAGCTGATTATAGCAAATTTTAAAGAGGATCTTAGGAAATGGAAACACATAGTCCAACAGAATGAATTGCCAAAGGTGGACTTCTAGGAAAACGATTTGGCGGTTCCTCAAAAAGTTAAATATAGAATTACTTCATGACCTAGCAATTCCATTCCCAGGTATACAAGTCGGGGGTGTGGGGGGGTGACCCAAACATACCTGGAATTTATTTATAAAAAATTGTTTATTTATTCTCACATGTTTAAATTTTAGTCACCTTCAAAGCACTCTGTTTGTTGCAATACACCTATCGAGATGCTTTTTCCATTGATCTAAATGGTCTTTGAACTCAGTAATTTGGATGCCTTTTAGTCTTCTACTATGCTTTGTTTCACCTCTTCCACATCAGCAAAATGTTTTCCTTTGCAAACTATTTTTTTCACCTTTAAATTTTTTATTTTAAAATTGTGGGGTATAATTCAGGGTTAGGTATACAAATATTCATTGTGCCGGTACCCTTGTTGATGAGGTGTGCCCCTCCTGTGAACGTTTTTCATTGGGGAAACAAAAAATGTCGCATGGGATGAGATCAGGTGAACAGGGAGGGTGGGGCACAGGAGTCATGCTGTTTTGGGTGAAAAGCTGCAGGACATTCAGCATGATATGGGCAGGTGTGCTCGTAAATCACACATCATGAAATGGGTAAATGTGTTGAAAGAATCTCCAAAGAAAAAATTCACTGAAGCAGAATGCAGCCTCTTACAACAATGCTAACTGGTCACCAGTGTTGATAGGTTCCTAGAAAACTTACTTAGCAGGGAAAGCCTAGACTACAAGGGGCCACCTAAAAAAAAAAAAAAAAAAATTCCAGGGTCGGGCATGGTGGCTCAGCCTGTAATTCCAGCACTTTGAGAGGCCAAGGTGAGAAGATTGCTTGAACCCAGGGGTTCGAGACCAGCCTGGGCAACTTGGTGAGACCTCATCTCTACAATAAATAAAAAATTAGCCGGGCATGGTGGCGTGTGCCTGTAGTTTCAGCTACTTGGAAGGCTGAGGCGAAGGATTGCCTGAACCCAGCAGGTCGAGGTTGTGGTGGCCGGAAGCATGCCACTGCACTCCAGCCTGGGTGACAGAGTGAGACTCTGACTCAAAAAAAAAAAAAAAAAATTCAGGTTTTTTGAGGGTTCTCCCTCATACATCCCAGAGAGTTGAAAGCAGGTCTCAGACAAATACAGATGGACACATATTGTTCTTTTTTTTCTTTTTCTTCTTATTTTTACCCTACTGACAGGAAAGACAGTTTTCTTTTTCTTTTTTTTTTTTTGAGTCGGAGTTTTACTTTGTCACCCAGGCTGGAGTGCAATAGCACACTCACAGCCACCCCATTGTCAACTTGCTGGGCTCTGGCTCGAGTCCAACCCCAGGCAACGTGGCAAGACCTCGTCTCTACAATAAATGTGGTAACGCGCACCTGTAGCCTCGGCTACTTGTAAGGCTGAGGCAGAAGGACCGCCAGAGCCCAGCAGGTCGACACTGGGGTGACCATGAACATGTCACAGCACTCCAGCCTGGGCAATGGAGTGAGACTCCAACTCAAAAAAAAAAAAAAGGTTATGTTTAGGGTTGGGTGCATTGACTTAAACCTGTAATCCCACACTTTGGGATGCCAGGGCAGGTAGACTGCTTGAGCCCAAGCAGGTTCGAGACCAGCCTGGGCAACATTGCAAGATTTCATCTCTACAAAAAAATTAAACAATTAACCAGATGTGGTGTCATGTGCCTGTAGTCCCAGCTACTTGGGAGACTGAGAAGGGAGGATTGTGCCACTGCACTCCAACCTGGGTGACAGAGCAAAACCCTGACTCAAAAAAAATTTAAGTTTACTTTTCATGAATTTCATCTCAATTTTTAAAATGAAAGGTAGAATTCTAGCCATTAGGAGAAAGCACTTTATGGAGAAGGGACAATGCCAGGGTCCCTCAGGCAGATCTGCATTGAGCTCTTGTCTCCATGACCAATGGAAATGGTATATGAACAAGGGAAACCATAACAAATGACCCCTCACATTAATAGGACACTGTATTTGATAAGCTTACACAACACTGAACCCACATTTGCTTCCTTGACTCCTTGGAGGGAAATTTTTTATGTGATTGTATTTACTCAGGTCTAGAGTTCTTACTCGAGAAAAACTCTTGTTGAGGTTTAATTAAGTCCACAGAATCAGACTGAATTTTAACACATCATCGATTATTTTGTTAGTCTGTTTTGCATTGCTATAAGGAAATGCGTGAGGCTGGGCACTGTATAAAGAAGAGAGGTTTATTTAGCTCACAGTTCTGCGTGGCACTAGCATCTGCTTGACTTCTGGGGAGACCTCAGGAAACTTTTACTCGTAGTAGAAGGCAAGGGGAGCCGCTGTGTGTCACACAGCGAGAGCAGAAGTAGGAGAGAAAAGGAGGTGCCAGGTTGTTTTAAACAACCAACTCTTGCTGGAACTAATAATAGGGTGAGAACACACTCATCACCCCACCAAGTCATTCCTGAGAGATCCGCCCTCACACCAAGCACCTCCCAGCAGACCCCACCTCCGACGCTGGGGCTGACATTTCAACATGAGATTTAGAGGACAAACATCAATGATCATTGATACCAGTATCTCACTTAACAGATATATCTGTCGGATAGGAGAAGGGGTGGCATAAATACCTTCTCCAATACAAATAAACCCTCTCCAAAGTCCAATGTGTGACGTTTGGGCAATATAGCGTTGTTGCCTATCAGTTCTGTTGCCTCTTTTTTGTTTTTTGTGTGTTCATTTTTTTTTTTTTTTTTGAATTGGAGTCTCACTCTGTCGCCCAGACTGGAGTGCAGTGGCCGCTCCCGGTCACCGCAGCCTCGACCTGCCGGACTCCGGCGATCCTTCCGCCTCAGCCTTCCAAGTAGCTGGAACTACTGGCGCACGCTACCACACCCAGCTTATTTTTTTGATTTATTGTAGAGATGAGGTCTCGCCAAGTTGCCCAGGCGGGTCTCGAACCCGCGAGCTCAGGCAATCCACTCACCTCCGCCTCCTAACGTGCGGGATTACAGGCTGAGCCACCCAGCCCCACGTTTGTTCATTTTTGAGTTGGGTCTCACTCAACTAGGCTGGAGTGCAATGGCATGATCATGACGATCATGGCTCACTGCAGCCTTGACCTCCTGGGCTCTGGTGATCCCTCCACTTCAGCCTCCCCAAGTAGCTGGGACTACAGGTGCACCACCACACTCAGCAATTTTTAAAAATTTTAATGTAGAGGTCTTGCTATGTTGCCCAGGCTGTTCTCGAATTCCTGAACTCAAGCAATCCACCCAGCTTGACCTCCCAAAGTGCTGGGGCTACAGGCGTGAGCTACCGCACCTGGCCTTCTTGGACACCATAAGCCTCAAGTCCAGGACCTTCTTCAAGTCGTGCTGTCTAAGCAGAATTTATTAATAACATTTTTTTTATTTTTCATTGTTTTAAATGGTAACTATGTATGGCAAGAGGAATAGATGTTCTATTCATGATATAAAGTTTTCCTTTAAAATAAATTTAACTTTTGTAAGTGAGTCATCTCAAAAAGCAAACAAAAGTGAGTCATTGAAAACAAACTATTAAGAACCCTGCCAGTGGTCATTGGCTATGACAAGTCATGAGGCTGGGGAACTCATGACTGAACAAGGCCTTTCTGTTTGTTCATAGCAGCTACTATTTGATCATCACATACTATGTATGGGCTGCTGTGAAGGACACTTTTCATACCTGATCCATCACAACTCTGCATGGTAGGTATGTTTGATCCCATTTCTACAGATGAGGAAGCTGAGTTTTAAGGAGTTTAAACTTCATGGTAAGTGGTCACATGGTGAGTGGGAGGAGAGAGATCAGAACCCAGGTCTAGTGCCCAAAGGCCCGAGCGTTCTATGATAACACATTGTCTCTGGGTTCTTCCTGGCAGAGTGGGGGTTGCACCCTCTGATTTATGAGACGATCTCCATGAAGAACTGTCAGAAAACCCACCATAAAGTGCATTTATCCTTTGTGTCCTTTCCAAATTATATCTCCGAAGTTGTCCCCTATTTCTTCTTCAATTGGCTCTTACAAGGGCCTGGTTTTTGTTATATTCATTCCCAGTCTGAACACTTCTTCCTCCTCCTAACCCTCCTTGCACGAAAACACCCGGTCTTCCACCAACTTGTGGTGTAACGAGTTTTGCTTGGAGGAGGCAGTGCTGGCTGACCTCAGTGCAAATTAAAACATATCGAAGATTCTGAGTTTTAAAGTTGTCAGACCTCCATTTCCATGAAGAGGAACTCTATTTTCACTCATACTCCAGCAAGAGATTAGCAGCTTGAAATCACTTTGACAGTGTCAGTTGCTCTATTGCATACCACAGGGAATTTTAATTCCAGCCTGTGAAATTGTAATTGCTTCTCAAGGAGCAGCAAGGAATCCTGGGTAATGGCCACAGCCAAGCTCAATGTCAGAGTTGCCAGTTGCTGCCACATCACATATCACTTGCTGCTATTCAAAAATCACTCCAGCTTTCCATATGGGAAGTTGAACTGGGGAGTGAAACTAAATTAACAGAAACTGTCAGCTGTTCAGAGCAGCACAGACAGCAGTGTGACAGAGGTGGGTGACTTCCCATGAAAAAAGGTAACTTTTTCCCTTTTTTTGGTTAAGATAAAGAGTTTCACAAACAAATTTCATTACTTAAGGTATACAGCTAAATGATGACATTACTAAGCAAAAAAAAAAAATTATCTGGTCCATGGAGTGATAAGATTAAAGCTGCCAATTTCTACTCACTCCTTGGAAAGGGGGTGGGGGGATGTGGCCCCAAAGAGTAATTAAAATAATGAAGATAACAAGTCCATGTCAGGCTGATGTTTACGATGGATTAAAATTACCTGCTATCAAAGTTAAACTGTCTAAGAAATTACTTCCTGGCTATGTTTGGAATAAAGAGAACCGTGAGCTACCACATCTGATTACAAAACATTTAGAGACAGAGAAAATTATCTGAACAGGGTAAGGCCTGGCACCTGTCACCCTCTGAAAACAGGGCTCGTTCTCACCAGTACTAAGAGGTTCTGAAATTAATTTTTTTCCCTCTCCTGAAGGTCAAAAAGGCAAGAGGAGAGACTAAATATAATTTCTTAGAAAAATATTAACAGTCTGTGGCATTACCTTTTTGTTTTGGATATTGGAGAAAATTCACATGTGGGCTTTACTTTTCCTCATTCGGTGATTTTTTAGAGCAAATGTCATGTGTTAGAGTTCACTTTTTCCAGGTAAAGGCACCATTTCTTGGAAGGTACTGGCTGGTGCCCACCCCTTCCTGCTCTTTGAGTGGGAGGAGGCGGCAAGGGTTTGGGTTTGTTTTTGTTATTGTTGTTATTTCTGAGTGTTATGTCATTCTTGTTGTAAACTAGCTGACTAAGTCACTGAAAGCCCGACTCCTATTATCTTCCTGTGCCAAATATAGTCTGGTGGTCCTCTGAGTTCTTCTTGCTGTTGAGAAGTACTTTTTTCCTCCAAATGAACAGTCTCTTTAACTATTGTTTTAGTTCATGAAGGGAAGAGTTTTTTAAAATCCTGTTATTCTGTTTCCATCACCAGTATAATCTTATAAATACTCACTTTGTTTGTAGCTATGTCATAGACACTGTGAGAGGTCTCCCTGGATCAGTAATGGGCTCTGAGATGGTATTGTTTGACACATCAGCTGAGGTGTGCTGGATTTTGTTTTGTTTCACGTGAAAGATCAAGTGGTTCCTTTGTATGATACATGTGCAGATACACTACAACCCAAATCCTAGGATCTAGAAGATAGATACTTGCTGTGAAGAAGAGACACACCAGTTAGTCTCGAAGCCCATGCCAAGCCCTAGCCCATGTCTTAGTGAACCTTTGAAAACTTGGGCAGTTCAGCGATTACTTTTTGGTAAACTTGTATTTAGATATGCTGAGCTCGCCTTCCTATGTATTTCATTTATTCATTCATTTGCTGAGCCTCCACTCTGGCATGGATAAATCAAGTGTCACAATAGTGAATGTGCTCAATACAATTTATTTTATTTTTAAGTTGGAGTCTCACTCTGTTGCCCAGACTGGAGTGCAGTGGCACGCTCCTGGCCACGGCAGCCTCGACCTGCTGGGCTCCGGCGATCCTTCGGCCTCAGCCTTCCAAGTAGCTGGAACTATAGGCACGCGCTACCACGCCCGGCTCATTTTTGATTTATTGTAGAGATGAGGTCTCGCCAAGTTTCCCAGGTGGGTCTCGAACCCGTGGACTCAGGCAATTCACTCACCTCGGCCTCCCAAAGCGCGGGATTACATGCTGAGCCACCGAGCCTGGCTCTCAATACAATCTAATAGGGAAGTCCAGAGTTCTGCCCCAAAGCATCTCAGCACCAAAGAGAACACTTGGGATTCTCACTTAGAAATGTCCCAGACTAGAGGAGTGGCTTGGACAAGTCACTTAACTGCTCCTAGCCTTAGTCTCTCCAACTGTAACACAAGGGAGTCCAACTCCATGCCCCGTGAGGCCGTCTTGCTCTTACTGACCTGCAGAGTTTGCCACCCCTGCCTTTGCAAGAGAGACCAGGCTCTAGTGAAGCAGAGACACACACTAATTCCCTTTCATCAAGTGTGGAGAGAGAGCAGTCTTTCTGTACAACCTACTGAAATCTCAACTCCAATTTCAAATATTACCATAAGAAGTTTCAATTCTCTGACACGTTACAGAAAAACAGAGGTTGTTTAGGATTGATCACCAGATGGCAACCAGTGTGACTTTCTAGGGCTTTAAGTTTGTGACTTCAATGTTGGGTTGCCACAGGTTTTGCTTTTAATATGAACTGGAGTTACTGCAGCCCCTCAGATATATAGCTTGACTTTGCCACATAGCTTGAGGGGAAGCTGGTGTTAAATTGTCTACTTCTCTCACTTTTTGAGTTGTATGTTTAAAGGCATTAAAAATATTCTTCAGCCTGAACTGCAACATTTTTAGCTACTGAATTTTCTTGCAGCTTTTAAAATAATTTTGATGGCACAAGCCAATCTGGTTTGATAATAATTTTTAGACGGGTATCCAACCAATTTCTACCGATTGCTTTAAAATTTTCTATTTTTCTGCCTTCAAAAATCTTGGAAGATGTTGGGTTAAGAGGGAAAAAGAGAAGAGGAAACCCAAGTTAAGGCTTGAGATCTTACCCTGCATGGGTGGGGTTAGGAGGAATGTGTGAGAAGAAAAACTACTGCAGAAGCAGAGGAGGAAAGTAGAACACCAGGAAAGATGAAAGTAGCCAAGGGCTGTCCCTGCAGACTTATTTGGGGGGATATTTGGGATCATTCTGCTAAAAGATATAAAACCCAACCCATCCTGAACATTTCTCCATGTAAAACATTTACGAGTGGAGTTTAAAAGACGCTTGACTTTCTCTAGTTGGGATCCTGACTCTCCAAATTCCATCTCCTGGTTCATTCTCTGATGACTTCTGATTTCACTCTTGAATATGGAGCCAAACGAGACGTGTTATTGACTCTTCACCATTGTTTCCTGGGTGAGAGGATGTGCTATAATCGGGTTTACTTACTTAGGCCCAAAACACAGGGTTGAGACCAAATTATAGTCTTGTTTTTCTTGTCTTGTGGACATCCAAGTTTTAACACTTTAATGCACCAGTGATCAGAAACGTGGAGTTTTCCTGTGAAGTCTGGAATTAAGGTGCGTGAACCGTGAACCAAGTCTATGGTGGCAGAAGCCCTTCCCTTCCATTTCAAGTGATACCAAGTCAGGTCGCAGAAATCACACAGGCTGAAAAAACAGAAACAAAAAACCAGGACCATCTGCCTTCTAAGAGCACAGCCTGAGATAGTTATCACAGGTGACTTTTTTGGTAAAGCACTCACATCTCTTTATTAAGAATAGAGCATATGAATTCTTAACTGAACAGGTGTAGTAAGAGAATTTGAGATACCGAAGATCAAAACCAGAAAGCAGGAGTCAATCATTTAAATCACAGTAGATAAGCAGAGAAGGTAGCAGGTGCCGGAGGGATAGAGGGTTGCTAGGTCCCCAGAAGCTATTCTGTGTGGAAATGCCAAAGCCAAGATTAAGTAAGGATCAGAGATGCTAAACTAGGAACACAGGAGCTTGCCTCTTACTTTAATTAAGATAACAATGGGATCCACACATCCAGTTCCAGCTATGCACTACAGCATCAATTACAAAACAAACAAAACTCCAGTCTCAGCAACAATACAAGCATCAGTAAGAGAAATGACAAGAACAAGAGCCACCGCTGACTGGCTAAGCTGAGGCTTGTTAATAGCTCCCCTAGAAATGGACATGTTTGGAAACTCAACAGCAGAAATTTAACTCTTCTCAAGTCTTGCTTCATGGCCCCTAAGAAAGTGATTACATGTTTATTCCAAAAGTGTCAGTATAGGGTAAGGTGATGAGAGCTTACTGACCCAGAGCATCAACAAGAGAACCAGTCTTTCTCCATCTTGTCACGTTTCCAAACATGAATCTCCGCATAGCTTGTAATGTTTAGAAGCCTGTTTAGAAGTCTACAGTGGCTCTTCTTTGACTGTCAAATAGACTAGTTTCCTTAGCATGTATCAAAGCCCTTCCCAATGTGACCTGAGCTTGTCTGTTAGTTTAGTTTCTAGAAACTTCTCTTGTATATTATCTACACCAACTTTTTCATCATATTCAACATAAACTCTGCATACATTAAGCAATAACTCCTCCATCCCTCTCTCCTCAGCCCATGGTAACTTCCATTCCACTTTCTCTCTCTCTGAATTTTCTATTCTAGGTGCCTCATGTAGGTGAAATCATAATATTTGTCCTTCTGTGCTGCCTCATTTCATTTGTCCTAATGTTTTGAAAGTTCGTTTGTATTGTAGCATGAATCTGAATTTTACTCCTTTTTCAGGCTGAATAATATTCCATTGTATGTATATACCACATTTTGATTGTGTTCATCTGTCAGTGGACATTTGGGTTGTTTCCACCTTTTGGCTATTGTGAATAATGTTGCTATGAACATTGGTATACAGACATCTTAGTCTCTACTTTCAATTCTTTGGGATATATAGCTAGAAGGAGAATTGCTGTGTCATGTGGTAGTTCTAAGTTTAAGTTTTCTGGAACCACTATTTTCCACAGTGGCTGCGTCATTTTACATTTCCTTTGAAAATGTATGAGGGTTTCAATTTCTCCACATCCTCATCAACATTAGTTATTTTCTGGTTTTTGTTTGCTTGCTTTTTGGTAGCAGCCATCTTAATGGGTGTGAGATAATATCTCATGATTTTGATTTGCATTTCCCTAATGACTAATAATGTTGAACATTTTTTTGTGTGCTTTTTAAACATTTGTGTATCTTTGCAGAGATGTCTATTTGAGTCCTTTGCTCATTAAGTTGGGTTTTTTGTTGTTGTTATTGAGTTGTAGAAGTTTTTTATATTTTGGATTTTAATTCCTTGTTAGAGATATAATTTGCAAATATTATCTCTCATTCTGTAGGTTGTATTTTTGCCTTCTCGATGGTGTCCTTTGATGCATAAAATTCTTAGCTTTGATGAAGTCTAATTTATCTATATTTTTCTTTTGTGGTGATACTTTTGGTATCACATCTATGACATCATTGCCAAATCTAATGCCATAAAAAATGTTGCTTAATGTTTCCTTCTATGAGTTTTATAATTTTAGCTCTTAAGTTTAGATCTTTGATCCACTAAAAGGTAATTGTTATATATGGTGTAAGATAAAGGTCTAATTTTATACTTTTGCACACGGATATCCAGTTTTCCCAGCAGCATTTGTTGGAAAAGAATGCCTTTCTTCATTGCATGGTCTTGGCATCCTTATTGAAAATCAATTAACCATATATGTGAGAATTTACTGCTGGGCTCTCTATTCTTTTTTTTTTTTTTTTTTTGAGTTGGAGTCTAATTCTGTCGCCCAGACTGGAGTGCAGTGGCCGCTCCCAGCCACTGCAGCCTCGACCTGTGGGCGCCGGCGATCCTTTTGGCTCAGCCTTCCAAGTAGCTGGAACTACAGGCGTGCGCTACCACGCTCTGCTAATTTTTTTAAAAATTCATTGTAGAGATGAGGTCTCGCCAAGTTGCCCAGGTGGGTCTCGAACCCACGGGCTCAGGCAATCCACTCATCTCAGCCTCCCAAGGCACAGGATTACAGGTTGAGCCACCGAGCCCGGCTTGGGCTCTCTATTCTATTCCATTGATCTATTTGCCTGTCTTTATGTCAGTACCATACTGCTTTAATTATTGTAGCTTTATTGTGAGTTTTGAAGTTGGAAAGTTTGTGTCCTCCAATTTTATACTTCTTTACAAAGATTGGGCTATTCGAAGTCCCTTATAATCCCAAATGAATTTGAGAGTTGGCTTTTCCATTTCTGCAAAAAAAGCTGTTGGAATTTTGATAGAGATTGGTTGCATCTGTAGCTTGCTTTGGGTAGTGTTGACATCTTAACAATGCTAAGTCATTACCAAGGGATACCTTCCCATTTTTCAGACATTCTAAACATTTTTAAGCAATGTTTTTAAGTTTTCAGTATATAGATCTTCCACCTCCTTGGTTAGATTTATTCCTAAGTAATTATTTTAGATACAATTGTAAATGGAACTGCTTTCTCGATTTCTTTTTGGGACACTTCACTCCTAGTGTATAGAAACACAATTGATTTTTGTGTATTGATTTTATATCTATAACTTCATTGAATTTATTTATTAGCTCTAATAGCTTTTTTTGTGAAGTCTTTGGGATCCCCTATACATAGGATCATGTCATATGCAAGAGAGAGAGTTTTACCTCTTCCTTTCCACTTTCATACCTTTTACTTATTTTTGTTGTCTAATAGCTCTCGCTAGAACTTCCAGAAAAGCAGTGGTAAAGTGGGTATTGGACCTTGAAATTAGACAGTTTTGGATAACATCTATAGTTATTATGATTAATTAGGCATTTTAAAAAAAGTTTTAAAACAAAGTTTGTTAGAGAAAGAAGAGAGGAAGCAAACAACAGGTGAAAGTTTTGTTCCAGAAAGGCCTGGCATGAGCAAATCTCGAAGAGGAAAAACTGCCTAATTAGGCATATTATAAGTAATATTTTAACCCAGGAGTTAAAATTCCTAATTGTTTAGGCTTTTCTAAACTCCAAGTTTTTCCTTAGCTTGACTCAAGGTTGTTCCCCTCCACCCTCTTTTTTCCAGGCACTTGCTTCACTAGTGCTCATAAATATATTCAGATACCCAAAACTAGGAAGACCATTTAAGAAGCCACGTAAAGTCCTTTGCTTCAACTTTTATTTGGGATATTTTGGTTACAAAACTCTAGGAACGGTACTAGGAAAAAATAACTAACAGAAAACTAATGAAGAGTAATAGTGCCTGCACTTCCTTTTACCCCCAAGGCAAGGTGGGGGAGAGCATGACTTCTAGGCCTCCCTATTAATCTGGTCACTCTTTTCATCTTTGGCCATGGAAAATCTCCTTCTTGATCTTAGCTTGGCCACCCAAATCTGTGTTCCACATTATTCATTAATTTGATCTCCTCAAATACAGCTGCAATCCATTTTCTTTGAATTTTTCTTCCTTTGCTGCATTTGTTAGAATTAGACTCAGTCCCCTGAGGTAGTAATCTTTTTATTCCGTATGTAAATCTTTGGGTGGTCATGCGTTGATAGAATGTAAAACACCTTTCACCTTTTAGTGGCTAAAGTAATCATAAGAGCAAAGGAAATTGTGTGTCAAGGACACAGTATTTTACACGCATGATCTCACTTATCTTTCAATGCCCTGCAATGGATTCTTGTTCCTGTTTTACAGATGTGGACCCAAAAGAGAAAGTAGAGTGACCGGAATTTAAACCAAAGTTTTGCCGAAGTAAAAAAAAAAATCCCATTCTCTTTCCTTGTGTTATTTGCGTAAATTTGTGCTGGAAACAACTGAGACCCGGATCAGTTGATTCAGATCCTGAACTCCTTTATTTTCAACATCATAAAAATCAAACTCAATGTCAAGTGGAAATGCATCAAACACATGTTAACGGTAAGCTAACTTTAAAGTAATGGGAAAATGTAGAGAAGTGATTATGACTCCAGATTAAGCATAAATTTGGCATGATCCTCTAAATTAGTCTGTATTATACAGTAGAGATTCTCAGACTTTCTTGATTCATGCTACCCTTATGCCAAAAGAACCATTAAGTAGGTTGGTAGGTCAATTAAGCAGGTAGGTCCTAACAACTGACAAGCATTTATGTCCCAATACTTTAAAGAACTATTTGAAAAAATAATACATGGAACTTGAAAGGAGAATATTTTTATTCTTATTAAAATAACTATAATACTTCTTCACAGCAGGTGTGCATCTGTGGGGCAGAGTACCACTTTTCAAACCTTGGAATATGATCACCATCTTCATTTCTTGTTCTGTGCTGATTTTCCCTTGATACTTGCTTTTTAACATAGCAACTGCCAAAAATCCAGTCTTACAAAGACGTGGCATCATCAAAAAAATGTTGTGCAATCCAATGCTGAAAACTGTGAACTATTTTGAGCTAGTAGTTAGCCTGGTATCTGACAGATGTTGCCGTGTTTCCTTCAAATATTTAACATATCCCAGGATGCTCCTGTGAATTTGTTGCGGCATCCTGGGTGCTGGGCAAGCCTTGGAAAATGTGCATATTTTAAAATTGTATATATTTAAGATGCACATGTTTTGATAAACATATATAGAGTGTTTCCACAGTCAAGCAAATTACCATACCCATCATCTCACATAGTTACCTTTTTTGTTGTTGTTGTAAGCCCTAACTATGTATCTTTTCCCCTTTTTATTTCCCTCCTTTTCTTTCCCCTCCTTTCTTCCCTACCCTCCTTCTCTCCCTTCTTTCATTTGTCCTACTTTTGTTTGATGATGATAAACCCTCTTGAAGCTTTATTTGTAACTCTAATTTTCCCTCCATGACATCTTACAGTATATCCTGAAATTTTCAACCTGGAGTAAAGTCAATAGAAGTAGCATATGTTTTGACTGAACGACATATGGAAATCTGATGTTTAGACACATTTTCCCAGCAACAAAGCAAAGTTTTTAACCAAAGAACTCTTTACATTCACAAATCTCATGCCTGATGAAGCAGAGAAGATAAGAAGGGAAGGAAGAGAAAAAAAAAAAAGAATTTGTTGCAGCATCCTGGGTGCCAGGCAAGCCTTGATTAATAAACTGGATTAATAAATCTTTATTTTTAAAATGTATCAAGTACCACATACATTCTTGGAACAGGACAATACAGAGTGAAAGTTGAACTTCCTGCAAGCTCTAGCATTCACACAATCAATCCCAGATACATATCTGTTGTCACAGTCAAGTTTAAGTCAAAGATGGGACAAGGGAGCAGGAAGATTTTATAGTAGAGGAGAATACACTTTAAGCCACACATGGGAGGTACTTGGGAGCAATTTGGGAGGCTGAGGCAAGAGGATTGCCTGAATCCAGGGATTCAAGACCAACCTGGATAACTTGGCAAGACCTCGTCTCTACAATTAAAAAATATATATATATATATTCGGGTGTGATGGTGCTCACCTGTGGTTCCAATTACTTGGAAGGCTGAGGCAGAAGTGCTAAAATATCACCTGAATCCAGAAGGTCGAGGCTGTGATGGCTGTGAGCATGCCACTGCACTCCAACCTGGGTGACAGAGTGAGACGTCGACTCAAAAAAAGAGGAGAATACTTTGGAGTCAGGCTGTGTTCAGGTCCCACCTCTATTTTTTTTTTTTTTTGAGTTGGAGTCTCACCCTGTCGCCCAGACTGGAGTGCAGTGGC
>NW_007258206.1:279223-279572 GCF_000164805.1 Carlito syrichta | reverse complement strand
AATCCACTTACCTCAGCCTCCCAAAGGCGCGGGATTACAGGCTGAGCCACTGAGCCCAGCATTAATTCAATTTTCTTAACAGTTACTTCTGATTGGTTTAAGTAGTCTCCTGCTGAGGCTTTCTAGAAATTGTGAGCAGAAAGATAACTTCTAAAAACACTAGTGGTTGTAAATAGTTGACAATCAAGTCCACTGATGTATTCCAGTTGAGACAGGTCTTAGAGTCACTGTAAAGTGACTCTAAAAATTAGTTTCTAGCTGGGTTCAGTGGCTCAGCCTGTAATTTCATGCCTTTGGGAGGCTGAGATGAGTGGACTGCCTGAGCCCGCGGGTTCAAGACCCGCCTGGG
>NW_007258206.1:274646-279173 GCF_000164805.1 Carlito syrichta | reverse complement strand
GGCGATCCTTCCGCCTCAGCCTTCCGAGTAGCCGGAATTACAGGCATGCGCTACCACGCCCGGCTGATTTTTTGACTTATTGTAGAGATGAGGTCTCGCTGCCCCGGTGGATCTCGAACCCGCGGGCTCAGGCAATCCACTCACCTCAGCCTACCAAAGGCACAGGATTACAGGCTGAGCCACTGCCGGCTTTGATCCCACCTCTAAATAGCTCTGTGCCTTTTGCACAAATTACTTGATATTTTGAGTTTTAGATTTTCTCCTCAGTAAAGTGGGAATAATAATACCTATCTCAAAGTTGTTTATTCAGGATTAACACCTGTAACGTGCACATCATAACATCTAGCACATTTAAAGGTTAGACAGTCAATAGTTAGCAGCATTATCATTATTATTAAAATAGGACTGCCCCATGGAGCAGAGACAAGGTCTGCTGAAGACTATCAAAGGTATAAAGGGAAAAAACAGCGGGAGAATAGCGGAGTTCATGTCAACTGCTAGTGGGATGTACGTTGGCACAACCACTTCAGAAAACCATTCAACAGTGTCTACTAATGCTGAACATTTGCAAATGCTATGACCTAGCAATTCCACTCCTAGACATATACTCACTACATAAATGCATATACATGTGTATCAAAACATTTATAGCTGTGTTATTTATATTAGCCAAAAATTGGAAACAACACAAATATAGGATGGATAAATGTGGAATATTCACACAATGCAATAATACTATTCAGAAATGAATGTGAAAGAATTATTGCCACACAATAATATGGAAGCTTCTTACCACCAATGTTGAGAAAAGAAGGCCCATGTGAAACAACACATATTATATGATTCCATTTATAAAAAGCTAATCAAAGGCAAATCAATCTATGTTAGAAATAAGTATAGCGGTTACTTTGGGGGGGCAGTTTAAATGGCTGGGAGGCTAATGGAGAGCTTCTTGGTGCTGGTTATAACTTGTACTGACTTCTTAAAAATCCCTGTGATTTATGGACATTTTCACATGTATGCTTTACTTAATAAAGGAGGATTTTTTTGTTTGTTTGTTTGGAGTTGGAGTCTCACTCTGTTGCCCTGGGTGGAGTGCAGTGGCACACTCACGGCCACCCCAGTGTCGACCTGCTGAACTCCAGCGATCCTTCCACCTCAGCCTTCCAAGTAGCCAGAACTACAGGCACATGCTACCATGCCTGGCTAATTTTTGATTTATTATAAAGACAAGTTCTCGCCAAGTTGCTTGGGCTGGTCTCGAACCTGTGGGCTCAGGCAATCCACTCACCTCGGCCTCCCAAAGTGCTGGGATTACAGGCAGAGCCACCAAGCCCGGACTAATAAAAAGTTTAAGAACAAAACTGGCCAAAACATTGAAAAGATCTCTTCATACATGTCCTTCTTAGCAGAGGAGACAGGGATACATGACAGAAAAAAAATAAAAATGAATTTGGTACCGAGACAGAGCATAAAAAGAAAACGTAACAATTATGTTCACAACCTGTAGGTCCAAGTGTCCTATTATGGCTGATTCTTTTTATGTATCTGGTCATGCTGTGGCAACAACCCTCAAATCCCAGTAGCTCACACGACAAAAGCGTGTTTCTTGCTTATGATGTGGGCTGGCATGTGCTGGCAGGCGACCCTGCTCATCACCCTAACTCAGGGACCCATGCTGAGGAAGGTTTCATTCCAAAATGTGGGTCTACAATCACCACAGCAGTGGGAAGAACACATGGTGAACTCCACACTGGCTCTGAACCTGTGTGCCCCAGAGAAAGACACGACCCTTCCACTCACATTTCACTGGCTACAACAAGCACGTGGGCCCAACTTCCAAGAGGCAAAAGCGCAGTCGCGCTAGGGAAAGGAAGGAAACGAGCTGGAAAGGCAATGGCTCTACTGATGGCCACGCTTGCTCCTGTGGCTCCCAGGCTCAACCCCCATTCAGAGTCCTGTTCATAAGAGAAATATATTTTTTAAAAAGTTTATTTCAATAGCTTTAGCGGGCACAAATACTTTTTTGTCTGGGCTTTAAGTGTGCCTGCCATTCCCACCTGTTAGGTGATTTTCTGTCCCTCCACTCCTTCCCCCACCTTCTGAGTCTCCAGTGTCTACGATACCATTCTCTATGTCTTTGGAGATCCTTAGTTTAGCTCCTACTAATAAGTGAGAACGTGCGGTGTTTGGTTGGGCTCCGGCGATCTTTCCGCCTCAGCCTTCCAAGTAGCCGGAATTATAGGCATGCGCTATCACGCCCGGCTGATTTTTTTTTTTTTTTTTTTTTAATTGTAGAGATGAGGTCTCGCTGCCCAGGCAGGTCTCGAACCTGCGGGCTCAGGGAATCCACTCACCTCAGCCTCCCAAAGGCGCAGGATTACGGGCTGAGCCACCGAGCCCAACGGTGTTTGATTTTCTGTTTAGTTCATTTAGGATGATGTTCTCCAATTCTATCCAAGTTGCTGCAAAAGACATTATTTCATTCTTTTTGATAGCTGGATAGTACTCCATATTGTATACATGTCATACTTTCATTATCTACTGATTGGTTGATGGGCATTTAGATTGATTCCACAACTTTGAAATTGTGACTTGCGCTGCAATGAACATGCGGGTGCAGATGTCTTTATTAACATAACATCCTCTGTTCCCTTGGGTAATACTTAGCAGTGGGATTCCTGGATCAAATGGTAGATCCTACTTTTAGTTCTTTGAGAATTCTCCATACAAATTTCCATAGAGGTTGTACTAATTTACACTTCCACCAACAGTATATAAGCATTCCTTTTTCTCTGCACCCACACTAGCCATCTGTTGTTTTTTATTTTTTAATGATGGTATAAGGTGATAACTCATTGTGGTTTTAATTTGCATTTCCTTGATGATTAGTGATATTGAGCATTTTTTCATGCTTGTTGGTCATTTGTATATCTTCTTTTAAGAGATGTCTGTTCATGTTGTTTGCCTACTTTTTAATGGCATTATTTGCTTTTTTTCTGGCTGATTTGTTTGAATTCTTTGTAGATTCTGGATATTAATCCTTTGTCAATTCCGGATATCAGTCCTTTGTCAGATGTATAGATTGTGAATATTTTCTCCCACTCTGTAGGTTGTCTATTTGCTCTGTTGATGATTTGTTTTGCTGTGCAGAAGCTTTTTAGTTTAATTCTCACTTATTTTTGTTGCATTTGCTTTTGGGGTTTTAGCCATAAACTCTTCACCGAGGCTGATGTCCAGAAGAGTTTTTCCTAAGTTTTCTTCTAGGATTTTTATGGCTTCAGGTCTGACATTTAAGTCTTTAATCCATCTTGGACTAATTTTTATATATAGGGAGAGATAGGGATCAAGTTGTATTTTTCTGTGTGCAGCTATCTAGTTTTCCCAGCAACTTTTGTTGACGATGGTGCCCGTTCCCCAGTTTTTGTCTGCTTTGTTAAAGATCAGTTTGTTGTGGGTATTTGGGTTTATTTCTGGATTCTCTATTCTGTTCCATTGGTCCATGTGTCTGTTCTTCTACCATCACCATGCTACTTTGGTTACTACAGCCTTGTAGTATAATTTGAAGTCAGGTAATGTGATGCCTGTAGCTCTGTTCTTTTTGCTTAGGATTGTTTTGGCTATTCTGGCCCTTTTTTGGTTTCATATGAATTTTAGGATTTTTTTTTTTAATTCTGTGAAAAATGACATTGGTAGTTTGATAGGGATTGCACTGAATCTGTAGATTACTTTGGGTAATGTGGTCATTTTAACAATGCTGAGTGTTCCAATCCATAAGCATGGGAAGTTTCTCCATTTGTGTCCTCTACAATTTCTTACATCACAGTTTTATAGTTTGCCTTGCAGAGATCTTCCACCTCCTTTGTTAAATATATTCCTAGGTATTTTAGTTTTTTGATTGCTATTGTAAATGGAATTAAGTTCTTAATTTGATTCTCAGCTTGGTTGCTACTGGTATATAGCAATGCTACTGATATGTGTGTGTTGACTTTGTATCCTGAAATTTTACCGAATTCATTTATCAAGTCCAGGAGACTTTTGGAGGAATCTTTGTAATTCTGTAGGAATACAATCATATCAGTATGCAGATATGGTTTGATTTCTTCTTTTCCAATTTGTATACTCTTAATTTCTTTTTCTTGCCTGATTGCTCTGGTTGGGACTTCCAGTACTAAGTTGAAAAGTAGTGGTGAAAGTGGGCATCTTTGCTTTGTTTCAGTTCTGAGGGGGGAATGTCTTTAACTTTTCTCCATTTAGTATGACATTTGTTGTGGGTTTGTCATATATGGCTTTTATGATTTTGAATGTTTCTCCTATGTCTTTTGCTGAGGGTTTTTATCATGAAGGTATGCTGGATTTTATCAAATGCTTTTTCTGTGTCTACTGAAGTGATCATATAATTTTTATTTTTATTTTTTTGAGTTGGAGTCTCACTCTGTTACCCAGACTGGAGTGCAGTGGCTGCTACCAGCTACCGCAGCCTCGACCTGCTGGGCTCTGGCGATCCTTCCACCTCAGCCTTCCAAG
>NW_007258206.1:220446-274626 GCF_000164805.1 Carlito syrichta | reverse complement strand
TTTTTGATTTATTGCGAGATGAGGTCTCGCTGCCCAGGCGGGTCTCGAACCCATGGGCTCAGGCAATCCACTCACCTCAGCCTCCCAAAGGTGCAGGATTACAGGCTGAGCCACCGAGCCCGGCTTAATTTTTGTTTTTAATTCTGTTTATGTAGTGGATCATGTTTATTGACTTGAATATGTTGAACTACTCTTGCATCCTTGGGATAAGACCTATTTGGTTGTGATGTATGTTTTTTTAATGTGCTGTTGAATGTGGTTTGCTAAAATCTTGTTGAGGACTTTTGCATCTATGTTCATAGGGGATATTGGTCTGTAGTTTTCTTTTTTCATTGTATCTTTTCTTGGCTTTGGCATGAATGATGAGTTAAGGAGGATTCCCTCCATTTCAATCTTGCAGAGTGGCTTTAGTAAAATTGGTACCAGTTCTTCCTTGAAGGTCTCGTAGAATTTAGCAGTGAGTTCATCAGGTCTTGGACTTTTGGTTGGAAGACTTTTAAAAATTACTGCTTCAATCTCACTACTTGTTATCGGCCTGTTCAGAGATTCTTCTTTCTGATTTGAGGTTGAGAGGTTATATGTTGCCAATAATTTATCCATTTCTGTTGGATTGTCTAGTTTATTTGCATGGGGGTGTTCATAAAAGTCTTGGATGATCTTTTGAATTTCCCATCTTATCAGTTGAATGTCTCTATTTTCATTTCTGATTGAACTAATTTGAATCTTCTCTCTCCGTTTCTTAATCTAGCTACCAGTCTATCAATTTTGTCTTTTCAAAGAAACTTTTTGTTTAATTGATCCTTTGAAGTTTTTTTTCTTCTTTTTTGAGTTGAAGTCTCACTCTGTCACCCATACTGGAGGGCAGTGGCCGCTCCCGGCCACCGCAGCCTCGACCTGCTGGGCTCCGGCAATCCTTCCGCCTGAGCTTTCTGAGTAGCTGGAATTACAGGCATGCGCTACCACGCCCAGCTCATTTTTGATTTATTGTAGAGATGAGGTCTTGCTGCCCAGGCGGGTCTCGAACCTGCGGGCTCAGGCAATCCACTCACCTCAGCCTCCCAAAGGCGCAGGATTACAGGCTGAGCCACTGAACCCCGCTTGCAGTTTTTTTTTTCCAATTTCATTTAGTTCTGCTCTGATCTTCGTTATTTCTTTTTTTCTGCTAGTTTTGGAATTGGTTTGTTCACGTTTTTCCAGTTCCCTGAGGTGTGATGTTAGGCTGTTGATATGTGATCTTTCAGCCTTATTGATATAGGCCTTAAGCACAGTAAGTTTTCCTCTGTGCACAGCTCTGGCTGTGTCCCAGAGGTTTTGATAACTTGTTTCATTATTTTCATCCATTTTGAGAAATTTTTAAATTTCCATCTTTATTTCTTTTTTGACCCAATGGTCACTCAGGAGCAGACTGTTTAACTTCCATGTTTTTATTGGTTTTACAGTTCTTCTTGGAGTTAATTTCTTGTTTTATTCCACCATGGTCTGAGAAGGTGCTTGATATGATTTTGATTTTTTTGAATCTGTTGAGACTTGATTTGTGACGTGTCATATGGTCGATCTTAAATAATGTTCAATGTACTGATGAGAAAAATGTATATTCTGTAGTTCTGGAATGGAATGTTCTCTAGATGTCTGTTAGTTCCATTTGCTCTAGAGGCCAGTTTCATTCCCATGCTTCTTTGTTGACTTTCCGTCTTGAAGATCTAATGCTGTCAGTGGAGCTGCTGAAGTTATCCACTATTACTGTACTGCTATCTCTTTTAAGTTTCTAGTAGAATTTGTTTTATAAAGCTGGGGCTCTGATGTTAGGCACATATATATTTGAAATTGTTATGTCTTGTTGGATTGATCCCTTTATCATTATATCTAACAATCTTTGTCTTGTTTTTACTGTTAAAGTCTGTGTCATCTGATATGAGAATGGCTACTCCTACTCATTTTGGTTTCCATTTGCATGGAATATTCTTCCCCACCCTTTTACCTTGAGTCTATAGGAGACTTTGTGTGCTGTCAGTCTCTTGGAGGCAGCAGAGAGAAATATATTTATATATATATTCCAGTCTGCCAGTCTCTATAATTTTAGTGGGGCATTGAGACCATTTAGTAATGATATGTAAGGTACCATTCCATTCATCATGCTGGTTGTTATCTGGTTATTTATTTATTTTCTCCATTGTGTTGGTATTACTTATTTTCTCCATTGTGTTGGTATTATATGAGCTTCATGATTTCTAGTGATTTTCTACTGGTGTATTTCGATGATTCATTTCAGTATTTAGAACTCCTTTAAGTATTTATTTTAGAGCCAGTCTAATGGTGACAAAGTCTCCCAGTGTTGGCTTGTCTGAGAAATACTTCATTTCTCCTACAGTTATGAAACTTAGCTTTGGGGGATACACAATCCTTGGCTGTTATTCTGTTTGAGGAGATTGGTGATGAGGCCCTGATCCCTTATGGCTTATAGGGCTTCTTCTGAGAAGTGTGCTGTTAGTCTTATAGGTTTGCTTCTGTAAGTTATTTGATGCTTTTATCTCACTGCTCTTAAAATTTTTTTCCTTCACACTATCTTTGCATAATTAGATGACCATATGCCTTGGGGACGACCTTTTCATAAATAATCTCCTGGGGGGTTCTTTGGGATTCTTGAATTTGGATGTTTAAATCTCTGGTCAGGGAAGTTTTCCTCCATTATTCCCTCAAATAGGTTTTCCAAACCTGTTGCTTTCTCTTCTTCCTCAGGAACACCTATGATTCTTAAGCTTGGGTGTTTTACATACTCAATCCCACATTTCTTTGAGATTTTGTTCCCTTCTCTTGATTCTTCATTATTGTCTGCTTGGGTTAATCCAAAAACTTTGTCTTCGAGTTCCAAGATTCTTACTTCTGCTTGTTCTAGTCTACTGTTAGAATTTATCCACTGCATTTTGTACTTCCCTGAATGATTCTTTCATTTTTGGAATTTCACCTTGGGTTTTTTTTTTAAGGTATCTCTTTGGAGAATTTTTCATCCTTCTCCTGAATATTTTTCTAAAAACTTATTTATGTTGGTTTTCAATTTTCTCCTGAAGTTCATTATAAATCTTATAAAGAACCTTTTAAACTCTGTGCCTGGAATTTAAAAGATTTCATTTTGGTTGGGGACCATTGCTGAAGAGTTAGTGTGGTCTTTTGGGGGTGTTGGAAAACTTTTTTTTTTTCGTATTGTCAGTATTATTTTTCTGGTTCCTTCTCATTTGCGTATGCTATTTCTTCTTATTTGAGTTTGCCAGGGGACAAGAGTTCCCTTGGTTATATATAGTCTTGCTGTGGCGAGTTTCTCAATTGTCAGCCGTGGCAGTCCTGTGCTGGGTACCTGCACTGGCTTATGGCATCCTGAGTGCTGGAATGGCTTAGAAAGTGGTGTTAGCTAGGGTCTGGGATCAGGCCTTCCACATAGCTGATGAGTTTTATCCAATGTGGTGGGTTGTGCTGTTGACCTTTGGCCAGGAGGTGGCATCTGTAGAAGAAAGCCAGCTGTAGTGGTGTCTGCGAAGTTTCTCCTTGGAGAGTGTTGCTCCAAGAAAGTGCCCAGTCAACCTGAGCGAAGGACAGGGCTCTGGGGATTCCCGGACTTCTCTGTTTTGAGCTTTCAAGGGAAGTACTTAGAGAAAGCAGCTCGAGCACCTCTCAAGCTGGCACTCTTGGCTACCACAGCGTGGATTAGTAAGGAGTCCACATCACTGGGGTAATGCTGTTTTGCAGGACAGGCACAGAAGAGTTTACACAAGAAAAGAGAAATTGCTAAGGCAATGTGTCCCACACAGCTTCCGCCTTGGCCCCGGGCTGTTTGCCTTTCGAATGTCAAAGTGAAGCCAGCCGGGGAGACACCCTTTATCAACAAGGGTGCCTGAACGAAGCATATTTGTATACCTAACCCTTAACTGTACCCCACAATATCATAATAAAAAATATTGATTATAAAAAACAAAAAAACCAAAACAAACAAAAAAACCAAAGTGAAGCCAGCCTCAGGGCCTCAGATGTTCTTACAGCAGCCAGCTCCAGCCAGGAACTGTCTGCCACTGAGGAAGGTTTGCCCTTGGGGCCTGTCCCCTCCTAGGTCAGCTAGAAAGCAGCCACTCAAGGGTTGAGTTGCTGGGATATGGCAGTTGGGGCTGCACCACTCCATGTGGGTTTTAGCAGGGTCCGGCTGTGGGTAAGGCAGTCTCCTGTGAGCGACTGGAGTCCTGCGAGGCTCAGGGGATCCTCCAAGTCCACAACAGAAGCACAGAGCTCCTGAATTTCCCTCACTGACCTTCCCCACTGCCTCTGGAGGCTACTAGTGGTCTGTGATGCTCCAGGCGAGAGTCTAGCTAGTGTCATCACAGATCAATAGTTTTTTTTTCTCTTCTTTGCCCTATGTGGTTATTATCATTTTTTGATGAGTCGTGGGGCATGCTGCTGGTCTTGTTCCTCTCTGGGTGCTGAGGAAACTCTATTTTGGTTTACTCTGGAGGAGAAACACACTCTAGCATAATCAAGATGTGGAATGGTTGTAAAACAGGATGTAGAATCACTCCAAAATTTCCTCATGCCCCTCCGCAATCAACTCCTTCCTGATCCCTAGGAATCCATTAATCCAGCCAAGTCTTTGGAGTGAGTCTGCGTATGTGAGATGAGGCCCCAAGTCATAGTGATTATAAGGAAGGGATGGAATCAGCTCATTTCCCTCTAGGTCCTTCATGCCATGTCACCTGGGTCTCTGTGGAAGAGGACTGGAATGAGGGGGCCTCGGAGTGTCACTTCTTGTGTTGGTAGAGTCATTCTGCACAGTCTCTGGGAGATGGCCTCAGAGGTCCCTCTGAGGCCACCACTACAAATAGTAGTGTTTTCCCCCATCTTGCCTTCCTGTCCAAAGAAGAGGAAGCTAAAAACTTTCCCCACCTTCCCACCAGCCTGCAAAGACTGGGAGAAATATGTTTTTGACATCACATTCTTCTCTCCTCCCTTCCTCTAGCAGGAGGTCATGGAGAAAATAATGCTGAATGTTCAAGCCACTGCCACTCCCCTCACCAAACATATTGGTGACCAACACCATGTAAGATCTACTCCCTGCTGCAGGGCAGTGGCTTTGGTCCCTTTCTGGTAGAGCTGCAGCCTAACTGAGAGTAAGTAATAGTTGTGGCAGGAGAGGGGAGAATCTTCTACAGCTGAAACAACCCTGAGGATCCATGCCTTGGTTGAGGCAAGCAGTGGGGCTTCAGACAGTTGGGTGTAGCGTTCTCTTACAGAAAGAATAAATAATAGAGAGTGGACGAGAGGAAAGTACAGAGCCTGAAGAGAGGAAAGAAACAGATGAGGGGTGAGAGGAAAAAAGTAGGGAAAGAGTTACAAAAGGGAAGTAGGAAATGCCCCTTCTGTCTCTGGTTCCAGATGTAAAGCTTTTCTTATATCCTAGCTAGTGTGACGCTAGGCTTTGAGGCGTTTTTACCTCTGCTGAGTTTTTGTTAAATGAGTACCACACTGGAACTTGCTCTGCTTATTAACAAAGAAATGGCTTCATCGAGCTTGGGAAAGGAGGAACATGGCAGCTCCCACTTTCTCCCTATTCTTGCTGCAGGACTCGAAGGGCCACAGGTAGATCTTTGCATTTTAAATGTGAGCACTTCTGAGAAGCATATACCAGATTCAGAGAAATGTACTAACATGAAAAGGATACATATATTTTTAAATTCACTAACTGATGACATATATTTTAAATTTTGGTTACTTAAATTACACATAAAAGGTAGGAACATTTTGAACTAAAAGGAAGAGCTGAATGAGGGTATGGGTTTCAAGAAAAAAGATCCCATGGTAACCACAAGGCACCTGGTATTCCTGAACCTATACAATCCAAATAAATTCTAATCAGTATAGGATTTGCTTATTATACCATTTCTTTTTATTGTGAAAGATGCTTAGCAAAGACCAATGATGTCAGGTAGAAATACAAACATTTGACCCAACTGACCAAAAATGTCAGAAAAAGGGCACAGCATGTTTTAGACAAATCCAGCTTTTCAAAGTTTATGGGTGCTGCAGAAATGGGTGATTCCTCATGCTTCAGAAAATGTTGCCTGGAGTCCTATAAATGGCAGTCTCTCACTGCGCATTCCACAAGCACTCAAGTTCCCAAAATAGGTTTCTATATAAACTCTTCAGGAACACTTCTGCTGTGAAAATAAGATGTTTGTAGCATTGGGACTCCAAACAAAGCATGAAGAGGAAGATACACTTAAAATTGTTGATCAAAGATGGACAATTCTTCCACATAAGGAAAAGATGGCTAGAGCCACTTTACAATTGGGTTCTGACTTAAAGATCGAGGATCTTAAAAAAATGCAACCACTTGCATTTCTTGCTAAGAATAAACCAGAAGGAGTTTAATTTGAAGGAAATGCTATGGTAGCTGTGATTAGGTTTCAGGTCCAATAACTGAGGTGCCCAATTCCATGTGAGATGAGAGAGCCTCATTAAAAAATGGCAGAGGAGGAGGCAGTAGGACCAGTACCAATTACTGTCCTTTGAGAACCGACGTGGTTGCTTTCCTGTGCATTGAAGATTTTGATTAGACATTTATTCTTCTTCACGGATGCTTCACTTGGCTGTGACTAACTGTAGACCTTGACAAAAAAAGCAAAAAGAAGAGCCAACAGAGCCACGCCCACAGATACCCTCAGGGCACAGTTGTGATGGAGCCTCTGCATGCGCAGCACCATTCTGGAACTTGCTGCACAACGTGGAGACGCAGCAGAGGTGTGGGACACTGCACTCAGGTGATTCTCACGCCTAGTTCTGAATTCCTATGAAGAAAGAAACAAAAAGTATTTTAAGATGCAGAGAAAGTCCTGTTTTGCTATCTGTTAAGCAATGGGTTCCTAGAAGGTGCAACCATTTACTTGAACCAAGCCACACCAGAACACACCCACCATGGACCAGATGGCCCCCAGGTAGATGTGAATAAATCCGTTCCCTTCCTTGAAGGGTCAGGCCCGGTTCATGACTTTCCAGACTATACATGACCCATATGAAACAGACAAACAGAGTCTATGGAAAATCAAGGCAGAATTCATAAAGGGTTGAATTTGTGTAGTCTGGGCTCACATCACAGATGTACTTAACGCTTATGGATGCAACCATATTTTCTCAGCAACCGAAGAATGACAGAGAAAAAAACATGGAAGCTATTTTATTCACAGATACTCCTAGGACTGAGATTCCTAGCTGGTCTGTTGCTACAGGAGGGCTGCTCCCACCCTCAGGGGACACGGACGGGTCTGAGTGATGAGAGGGACCCACCCACATGCAGGCCCCTCAATTTACCCTGATGTGCCATATGAATACTATTGAGACAGGAATTAAGCAGAACTAGTTTCCTAAGATAAACAACAACATTAATTTCTCGGGGCAGGTGACTGAGACAGTTCCTCTAGACAGGTGAATAGCCTGGTTTTCTAAGCTTCCATAGAGAAAAACAGGATGTGGTAAAGAACTGGTTATAGCCAGCTAGAACCAAGATGGCAACTCATTTGCCCACTACATGACCTTGGTTTTCATTATATGCTCATTATGATACATTAGCATGCTAAGTGACACACTCTCTAGTACCATGACAGTTCCGACTCTGCCCATTTACAGTAATAAACTGGGTGGACCCCAGCTCTTAAGATATTTCCTCCGCTTTCCCAGGAAACCCATAAATATTCTATCCCTTGCTTAGCATATAGTCAAGAGATAACTATAAAAACAAAACCCTGGTGATGTACAGCTGCTATTCTTCCTATAGATCAGCCCAGATGCTCTGCCTATGGAGTAGCCTGCTCTCTGTCATCTCAATAAATTTGCTTTCATTTTCCAACTGAAACTCCAGTATGGGGGTAGCCCTGCCTACAGAGTAACTCTTTCCTTTTAATAAACTTACTTTCACTTTCCTTGGGTGGCTCACTCTTGAATTCTTTCCTGTAAAAACTCAAGAACCCACTTGGCCTCTCAGGCTGGATCCCAACTTTGGGGTCCCCCCTCCTGTGCCACTATCATTTTCTTGGCATGCCAGACACAGAAAAGTTTGGAAAATTTTGCTTGGAGAGAACTCAAGCAGCTAGGGGACCCAACTGTGCTGCTTTTTAGGTGGTCTCTGTTCTGGGGCCTTCTGAGCTGGTGTCCAGAGAAGTGGTGAAAGTTGGTGTTCTCAGGGTGGTTCTAGTGTTCCAAAGCACAGTGTGGTTCCATCATATGAGATCTTCACCATATGTACCTGCTTGGGAATCAGGGCCCCCCCATGTATGACGGGACTCCCTGTCGAATGAAACCTGAATAATATTCTGACAGGTGGGGGTGGGGAAAGGGCAGATGAGAAATACTGGATGGAAGGAATGATGAGCAGGGAGGAGGGGTAGCCCAGAGGCAGCACAGAATACAGCTTGTCTGTGGAAGAACAAAAAAGTATAAAATGTCTTTGAACAATTATTTTACATTGCTTAGTCTTCCCTTCCAGTCTCTCTAACCATCTCCTGCACACCTCAGGCTTTTGTGTGGGAAGCTGTATTTCCCCACACCCAGGAGAGGCTCTGGAATGAGGCTGTGCAGAAGGTAACAATAACAGGAATGTGCAGGCTGGACTGAGGGGTGGGGGGCCAATGGGGTAGAGGACCCGGTAGAAAGTTGTGGCATATGGCAACAGATGAGACAATGAGGATCTCTATCAGGACCATGGCCGAAGGGATGACAAGGAGGTAGCAACAGTCTTTTGATGTGGAGTCAACAGGATTTGAACTCAAGAGTGGATACAAAGAACAGGAATGTGAACATGAAAAACATTTGCTGCACAGGTTTCATGGGCTAATATTTACATGTGATTGTGTGGGAAAAATTCTTGCTTTGACTGTAGGAGACTAATTGCAAAATTAATAAAGCTGTTAGCCACAAGAATAAATCTCTCAACCCCAATGACAGTCAAACCATAATTTATTTCTGCGCTCCTCAAGTATCTGGGCCGATACCCTGCTGGTCTCCCTGCACTCTGAGGCCTTAACTAGGAGGCACACAGCTGGACAGAATGGAGCTGTCATCCTTCAAGCAGGGGAGACAATGGCAGGAGCTCAGTGGTACACCCAGACCACCCCCAGCCCCAGGTGACAGCTCTCTTATGGAACTGGCCTTTTGAGTGATATTTTGGAGCTGAGAATATGTTGACAAGCTTCCATTTGGATTGATTAAAAATAGTCTCAAGTTCTCAGGAACAGCACTCATACAAATATGACAACCTTGGGAAAGAATGCTGACATTATAGAATCTGTGTGAGTTCCTCAAAAGCAATAAGGAAGCCTAATTCATCTCTGAATTCCTGGAGCTGGGCATGGAACCCAGTAAGTAATTAGGAATGAGCGAACGAGCAACTGATTGAATAAATATGAGGGTGTGCGGTCCAGTGAGATATGAGGCCATCAAGAACATGCCCATCTATGTCTCTGGTGATCACTGTGTTCTGTACCGTATTCAGAACACTATTCTACAGGAGTCATAAATTGTTGCCTTTGATAATTAAACCATCACTTCCTAAGTTTGGTTTTACAAGAAAGGAATGAAGAGACTGATTAATTTCTCCTCGACCTGAGTTTTTAAAACTTTCTGATGGCTTTCAGAAGCCAGTGAAGACTACAGAAAACCATGGAGGCATCCATGTGCCATGCACACAGCCACACTCACACTCTGTTACTTCAGGAGGGTCACAGACACCCTCACCCAGGAGTGGTTCCAGATTTTGTGGGTCCTGAAGCCTTCTTATTAAGAAAAATAATGAATACAAAATTAGGTATAGGATCTTGGAAGGGGCTCCTCAAAGCGAGAGACTCTGAAACTTCAGTCCCTCTAGTTTCTGGGAAAACCCACCTGTTTCTAGCACAGAATGCTTCATCTTTGGCTCTGCACCTGCAATCCAAGAAGCTCCCACTCTATGATTAGTGTTTCCAGGCCAGGGTCAGGCTGACCTGGGAAAGACTGAGTCTTCAAGCTTTAAGCATTTGCTTGGGTTTATATTTTCATACATTCTGCTTCACAAACTACAGTACGGGTAATATGCCTTCTAGGCCTGAAACAAAACCAAAACACTAACTTTTGATGACAATTTCATAAAATTTCTTCCTCTCCTCCTTTCAATTCATTTTTCATAAAATTTTTCTCAAAATAGAAAAGTTACCTATTAAACTACCAGAGTGGATTATCTGTGGTCACACTCAACTTAGCCATTCTTCCTTGGACATTCATTTTTTTCCCTCTCCCTCCATAAACATTGAACACATTTGAACATAACTGACCCATAAAAAATATTTTGGTGCTGAGCTTCCCTCCTGTTCTCAGTGGACAAGTCTGTCACCCAGAATTCTATGGAAAAGTAACATTGCACACACAGTCACAAAAAACCCACCAGACCTGCCATACTCTAGAAGATCAAGGTGCAAGCTTGACTGTTGTTGACTGAGCAGGGGAGGTAACATGTAGACTGTCTCTCTTGCACTGTGTTTCTTTTATTATTTTCACCTTTTACCAAGTCAAGAACTTGACTGAAGGATTTTGATACTATTTTTTAAATGTAAGATTGAAAAAAATGCTTCTCAGATGACAGAGTAATCTAGCCAGCTAGTTTTGTACATTTCAATTGTCACTATCACTGTGACACTAAAGGAGAAGAAATTTAGAAATATGGGAAATACGAAGTCTTTCTCAGAAAATACAAGATGCTCAAACAGGTAAATGTATGACCACAGAAGATTTCTACACAGTTAGAAGTATGATTCATGAGCAGAAAACAATATAGCATTTCTATAATGTACTAAAAAGTGCTTATAAGTTACTTGATTATAAATCACCAACAGAAAAAGTTGATACATAACACACATAGTTCTGAAAAGTCGACAGAAGGCTCAAACCTTCCCCACACCTTATAAATATTATCCAGGTTACTAGTTCCTGAAATTTAAGATGCATTAGAACTTTAGGAATTAAAAATAGTCTCACGTTCTCAGGAACAGCACTCATACAAATATGACAATCTTGGGAAAGAATGTAGACATGATAGAATCTGTGTGAGTTCCTCAAAAGCAGTGAGGAAGCCTAATTCATCTCCGAATGAATTTCAACCAGTTAAAGATAAATAATGTTGGGATGGTAGCAACAGTCTATCTCTATTTTTCTCCTTTTCTAGCAGTTATACATGTATAAAATACATAAACTCAATATATACATGTATTGGGGAAAGGAAAGAGATGCTTTTTACTTGAGTATATTTAATGCCACGAGGCACAGATGGGACCAGTTCTAGGAGCAGTAAGTGGTTAAGCTCTGGGCCCCAATCCCAGCTCCACTTCAGGATTCGCAGGCAAATTATTTATCCTCTTTTTACCTCCATTTTTTCACCTGTAAAATGGACATAATGTTAGTATTTGTGCATCATTAGGTCGTTATGAGGATTAAATGTTATATATATAGTATATATATTAAATGTCCTGAACATCTAAAAGTCATTTAAGATGAACATATTCCACGGGATTTTGTGATTCTAGTGAAAAATGTAAACAGCCTCAGGTATTGTTTTTGTAAAATTACAAAGTCATTATTTTAATTGCTCCTCAAACATGATGCACCGACTCAATGCTATTTTTGTTCCTTATGCTTATCAGGAAGAGGCACACAGTATCCTGAATGAGCTCGGGTTTAGAATTCTGGTAGACCGGGAACTGACTCCAAGTTCAGACAGCCATGTGATCTCAGGCAAGTGGTTAAGCTAAGACTAGTTACCTCTTCAGCGAAGGAGGAGTGCCAACATCTATCTAAGATGTTGAGAGGGTTAGAAATAATGTGTCCAGAGCCAGGCAAGGTATCTAGAACACAGAAGGCTCATGATAAAGGGCTGCTGCTGTAGTGACATTGCAGGAGTGTGTGGCTTGGAAAACACAGAAGGCCAGAGACTCCCACGGCACTTACCATGAGATGACCATGTCCTGTCTTGAATACCGTCCTCACAAGCACTGACCCATGAGAAAGAAGTCACATCTACCATGAAGTCATCACCTCCTACTCCCTGGGTTCTTAGGCAGTGAGTCTTCTGGGAAAGCTCTTCACTAAAGCCATCATCTGCTCCTGCCCTTGCTACTGTTTTCTCAGGTCTCAATTCAAGACCTGCTTTAGGAAAATCTCTCTCCACCTCCACCCCTCAGCCTCCACGTACTGTCAGCAGGCCCTCCTCAAGCACATGTCAGTGGTGGTGAGTGGCCTGCTAATTCCTGTCTCGTGCTTCCTGGGTGTGTGCCTTCTGAGCAGGGCTGGTCTCACTCTCTAGTGGACGCGGAAAACCTGGCACCATGGTGGGGACAGTGTTAGCTGAATGGATATTTGCGTTTCTACCTGTTCCCTAGTAGTATATATTCATGCTTTATATAGGCACAAATATTCTTTCCTATAAACTGCTGCTTACCTGTTCTTGAATTTCTTATTGGATCGGCAGGTAAATGGGACAGAGCCATACATCACCAATACTACATGGTATAAATATGAAACAGGTTACTGGAGAAAACTTACCAGCAGAGAAATAGCATGTTATATTCATTTTTTGTTGCTCCTTTAACAGATTATCACCAATCTAGGATATTAAGCAATATAAATTTATTCTCTTTCAATTCTGGAGGTCAGAAGTTCTAAGTCAAGGTGTTGGCAAGACTGCATTCCTTCTTGAGCTCTAGGGAAGAATGTTTCCTTGCCCTTTCTAGTTTCTAGAGCTTGCCTGCGTCTGTTGGCTTGTGGGTCCTTTCCTCCATTTTCAAAGTCAGTAGCACAGATTTTTTTTTTCTTTTAAAATAAGGATGCTTGTGATTTACAATGGACCCACTTGGCTAATCCTGGATAATCTCTTTATCTCAGGATCCTTATTATAGCCATATCTGTAGAGTCCCTTTTGCCACATAAGGTAACACAGAGGTTCAGATTAGGACACAGGCAACTTGGGGGCAGGGGGCATTCCCGTGTCTACTCATGGCACATGTGAGCCCCCAAGCTCTCATCCCACCAGGAAGTATGTTCAGTTCATGTAGAGCAGCACAAACTGCACTAACACACTTCAAGTATGATGCTCCATGTGACTGTGAGGCGGGCTGACCATGAAGCTTCTTGGAGGAGGAAGGGCGGGCGCATCCAGGGCCACCAGACATGTCCCACTCTTAGGTCTTTGTACTCCAAGAGACAGGAATTTGAAGGAAAGGGCACCTAGGAGGTGGTCAAGCAATGTCTTCTGAATTGATATTTGCTGTTCTACTTGGTCCTTTACATTTTAAATTCATATTTTCATATAATTGCAAATATCCTTTCCTTGGGAGCTGGACGGGCTTGGACTTGCAATGAAAGTCAGCCATGCTGTTCAGAGGCCTCCTACAGTTCCTCCTCCTTCTCATTAAAAATACCGAGAGGTCAGGCGTGGTGGCTCACAACTATAATCCCAGCAATTTGGGAGGCTGAGGTGAGAGGACTGCCTGAGTCCATGGGTTCGAGACCAGCCTGGGCAACTTGGCAAGCCCTCACCTCTATAATAATCAAAAATTAGCTGGGTATGGTGGCACATGCCTGTAGTTCCAGCTACTTGGAAGGCTGAGGCAGAAGGATCGCCTGAGCCCAGCAGGTCGAGGATGGAGTGGCCAGGAGCGTGCCACTGTACTCCAGCCTGGGTGACAGAGTGAGACTCTGACTCAAAAAACAAAAAAAGAAACTGGAATATGGATTATGGCTATAGAATCAGAGGTCTAAGGCTCCAGCAAGAAAGGCAGAGGACAGGCTCTCTGTAAAAATACTAAGTAGAGGAAGTAATATTTATAGAACCTTCACCATGTGCTAGCAGGACTCTAAGTACTCTATGCACATTCTCTCCTTAAATCCCCTGTGCTACCCAATTAAGTGGCTAATAGGCGTTAACCTCATTTTTAACCACTCACACGACTTTCAGATAGTAGGCTTAAATGGTGAAGCAGATAAGAGGCTTGATTTTAGACTAAGCACAACCTTACAGCAACACATCAGAGATACATCTACAAACCAATATAATAATTATGAGAAAAACCAGGGCACTGCATAATTATTAAAATGACTATCAAGATCAAGATTCCCACCAAACAGATTTTAGCCATTTTACTTGCCACTGCAGCTGTGGAAGTAATGGTGTTATTTTGTGCTTCCCTACAGAAGGCCATTCCAGAAAAGTCAGCCTCAAGTTACGCAGAGACACTTCATACTACCTGTCTCGCAGCTCTGAGGCACTGAGACTTTTTAAATGTGACCTGTAGATAGTACATCACTGAGTTTGCTCTGAACACACACATACACATGCACACATACTTGATGTGCTCACATTAGAACACGTTGCAAAATGTGTTTTAATGAGGAACAGTTGGTATGGTTCTGCTCAAATAAAAGATATCCCTGTAAGAGAGTTGCCACCTGTCTTCCCATCTTGCAGTGCAGCTTCTAAATGAGTTCTTCTGTCCCTAACACCTGCAGGTGTTGCCAGGGCCTTGCAATCGCATTCCACATGCCAGTTCCCTTCCTAGAACTGACAAGACAACCCTGTTCCCGTGCTTCCTATCATTGCCAGATACCAGGATATACAGGAGATTAAGGGTGCCAAGCTATCTTTCTCCATTATTCCTCTAACATGGGAGCATTTTAATACCATATAGTTAGGAGTGCCCACTTATCTTCAAACCAAAAATGTTAGTGTTTTCAGTTCTTGAAGTCTATGCTAAAAAAAAATTATATGCATAGTCCAACAGTGTCATAGGTACACTGGAATGTAACAGGTTCAACACATTTAAATAGGAATTAATTGTGCCTTTCCATTTATTTTGGAAGGACATTTACATTTTAAGACCTCTGAGCCCAATACTGTCAGCCTTTTTGTATCACTTTTGGGAATGAACAATTCTACATCAGACATCACTTCTATGAAAATTTCCCCTCTTCCCCTCACCCATATTGTGTAACTGCTATCAGGCCATTAAAGCTACGAAGCAAAATTTTAAACCTGAACATAACCACAAAATTTTAAACCTGAACATAACCACAAAAACTCTCTAATATTAATATCATGGGTGGATTTTATCTTATTTTGGTGATAGCAAAGTAAACACAAGGCTTTGCTAATAAGGCTGAACATAAATTATTAAACTATATGATCAAATGCATTTCAGATTATATTCTCAATAATTTTGCATTGACATCCACCAAAGGAATAGATCTGATGTGCCCCTGCATGGTCTCAGTGATCCCTCTCTTTCAGGATGTCCAACTCTCAGATTTGATGCCAAATGAAAGAAAGAGATAATCATATCAAAAACCAAAGCATGGCATCTGCCCACCACCTCATTATTACTTTCCGTAAAATTGCATTTCATCTGACTTGAGATGTGAAAACTCTTAAGCCCTGAACTTATTTTAATGGATTCAAACCATTTCTTATGTGTAAATTTTTCTCATGGCTCAGGGGCACTGTTGGTGTTTGAAGTCTAACAGGAATAAAGAAAAAAATGGTTTGATAGCTCATATCTCAAGATAAATTTGAGTTTAGAACAGGCTTTCCCAATCACCAAGCCTGAACATACGGGCTATGCAGAAAACCCACTGAAACCAAATATGTGATCAATGCAAGGAAATGATCTGAAAATATACATATACAGTGCAGTGTCTGATCAGGAAAGAATCATAAAATTTCCTGATTTTGAAAAGTTTGCTTTGAATGCAAAATTATAAACTATTTCTATCATAACTGCATTCTAATACCTCAAATATAAACTTAAGAAAGTACTTCCTAAAGTGAGTATCTCTAATAGACACTGCTGTGTCAGTCCTTGATAAAAAGAATGAACAAAGAAGGCTTTAGATTTTGTAATGCCTTCTCACACTCCAGGCTTCTATCTGAATACCTTCATCTTTTTTTTTTTTGAGTTGGAGTCTCACTCTGTCGCCCAGGCTGAAATGCAGTGGCACACTCATGGCCACTCCAGCGTTGACCTGCGGGGCTCTGCCCTTCTGCCTCAGCCTTCCAAGTAGCTGGAATTATAGGTGCGTGCTACCATGCCTGGCTAATTTTTGATTTATTGTAGAGATGAGGTTTCGCCAGGTTGCCCGGGTTGGTCTCGAACCTGTGTGCTCAGGCAATCCACTTGTCTTGCTCTCCCAAGGTGATGGGATTATAGACTGAGTCACTGAATCCGGCCACCTTCAACTTTTAACTTTCTTAAAATTTCTTTAGCTTAGCACCAAATGGTCATTCAGATGCACTTACACTTTCCTAATTTTTGGCCTGTTTTTAGGGCATAGGGTAGAAGAATCTGATCTAGAGTTAGAAACACAGTATCAAACCTTTGCCAACAGTGCACTGTCATTTGTTTATACATAACTTCTCTAGTTTCACAAAAAGTGAGAGGTTGTAAGTTTTGCCCAAAAGATATGTTATCAGAAGTCTGGCATCTTAGCTGAAGATTTTTTTTTAAACTCCTTCCTCATTGTTATTTAAAATTTTTTTCTCCACAGAGAAGGCACATAGAGAGGTTCTTTGAATTGCTACACTTAAGGAAAACCCAAGATATTTATTTACTGGGACAGAGTTTGGAAATTACTTTAGAACTTGTCATGTAAGTCTCTTTTGCTAACTAAACATCAGTCATAGATGTATGGACAAGTATACATGTGCATGTGTATGTGTGCACACATACACAGAACAGCCTTAACATAAAGAAAGAATCAAGAGGCACCCTTGGCACCTCGAAGTCTGCAATCATAGTATTCATGAAGAAATCTGAACTCATCTATTCCAAATTAGTGTCTGTAGATAAGCATCAGTATAAACTAAAGCTGTTCCACAGGTGTGGCAAAGTTGAAGAAAGAAAAAGTGAATTGAGTCAAGATACTTTACTGATGATGAAGTCCTTTCTATAATCTCTTAAACCACAACCGAAACCATTCTCATTCCATGGAGTGCACACAGGAAGCAATGAACTTAGATGCTGATGAACATAACAATTGGGTGTATTAAACTTAATCTTTAAGTCATCAATTCAACTCAAAGTAATTGCTCCTAAGGGTTTCCTTCCAACTAGGTAACCATGAGAGTGTGCTGGCAGATGTTTGGTTTGTGTTTTAAATGAAAAAGAAGTCATGTGTGATGTTACTATTATTACAATGCAACTCACTCATCTTGTTCTAAGTATCATTTTCAATGACACTGGAAATATGGTGTTAGCATCATTGAGCTCTATTAACTGCATAAAATGAATAAAGGAGATAGCAGGTGCTTTATTCTGTCTCAAAGAATCTCATAAATGATAAGCTAATATGTAAAATGTTTCCTACAGATCACCATAGTTATTCAGTTTGGGAAATGCAGATAAACTAGTTAGGAAAAATTACAGGGTACATACAGTTGGCCTTCCACATTCATGGGTTCCTCAGTTGTAGATTCAACCAGTTAGAGGTAGAAAATATTCAGGGGGAAAAAAATTCCACAAGTTCCAAAAAGCAAAACTTTAATTTGCCACACATTGAGTACTACATTGAATCCATGCAAATGAAGTGATGCACAGACATTGTATTAGGTATTATAAGTAATCTAGAGATGATTTAAAGTATATGGGAGAATGTATGTAGGTTATATGCAAATCTACACCATTTAATATAAGGGGCTTAAGCATCCATGAATTCTGGTACTCATGTGGGGTCCTGGAACCCCCTATGGGTAACATGGGACAACTGTACTTATAATTACACTAAGCTTAACTCAACCATCTGAAGAAGATCACAGCTCTATGTATTTTTTTAATCACTTCCAAAGTTCTAGTATGCCTTCTTCCAAAAATTCATTCCAAGACATGGCCATTCTCTTTTTCTATTTTGAATATAGAAAGTTCTTAAAAAGTAAAACAAAAAAATCCCCCAAAACCTAAAAACAGTCCCACCGAAAGTTACTTAAAATAAGGTGGGAAGAGATTACTATTGTAAGACTTAATTACTTATATTACTATAGAAGTGTGGTACACAGCTTTGAAGCTGGCCCCAATGATCCTTGCCTCCTGGTATTCACACCCTTATGTGATACCTTCCCCTTGACTATGGACTGAATTCTCTCACTTGCTTCACTTACTTAATAATACTTGGCATAAATGATAGATGTCACTTCTGAATTAGGTTATAAAACACAGTAGCTTCAGTCTCTCTCACTCACTCTGCTTGCTTGCTCTGAGGGAAGCCAGCTGCCATGTTGCAAAAGCATGAGAAGCCCACATGAGAAGGAATTGAGGTAGGGAGACCTCAATGAAACAATCCATGAGAAACTGAATCTTGTCATTACTACATGTGAGCTTAGAAGCAGATCCTCCCCCGCTGAGCCTTCAGATGAGACTGCAGCCCTAGCCCTGAGTGCAGCCTAACAAGAGGCATTGCCAGAGGCACTCTGCTAAGCTACACCCAGCTTTTTGACCCACAGAAACTGTGAGGTAATAAATGTTTGTTGTTTTAAGCTGCTAAGTTTTGAGGTAATTTATTTACATAGCAACAGATAACTAATCAAAAAGGTGGCAAGTAGAGGGCTAGAAACTGACTCACATCTATACGGAAACTTGATTTATAATGGAGTCAATGCAGACCAGCAGGAAAGATGGACTGTCAATAAAATTTTCTGGAACTATAGGCTATACACATAAAGCAATGAAATTTAATATCTAACTACCATGTTTACAAGTCAGTTCCAGGTAGATTAAATATTTATCTGATAAAGGCAAAACTGCAAAAGTTTTAGAATATGAGAGGAAAGCATTTCTTACTCACAGGTAGTAGGGATACACTTCTGAAACAAACCGTTAAAATATACGAGGCTTTTTAAAAAGCACCCAAGAGAGTTTAAGACAAGGTGCAAACTGGGAAAAGACACTTGTTTCACATATAACTTTAGACTACATAAGAAAATCCTAAACATCAAGACCAAGGTATCATCCAATAGAGGAAAATGGACAAAACACTTATGTAGACTCTTCACTGAAGAGAAAAACTGGACAAATACATACAAGAAAGCAAGACATATATTTTTAAAAGTTTGACTTCCTTTAGAATTGGAGAAATACAAATTAAAAACACAGAGATACCAATTCACATACACTGGACTGACAATACCAAGTATGAGTGAGAATGGGAAGGAACCAGAACACTATGACACTGCTGCTGGTAACAATATAAATTACTAGAGCAGGGCTAGGCGTGGTGGCTTGTGCCTGTAATCCCAGCACTTTGGGAGGTGGAGGTGAGAGGATTGTCTGAGCCCAAGGGTTTTAGACTAGCCTGGGCAACATGGCGAGACCTCATCTCTACAATAAATTAAAAAAAAATTAGCCAGGTGTGGTGGCCCATGCCTGTAGTTCCAGTTACTTGGAAGGCTGAGGTGGAAGGATTGCCTAAGCTCAGCAGGTCGAAGCTGCAGTGGCCATGAGTGTGCCACTGCACTCCAGTCTGGGTGACAGAGCGAGACTCCGACTCAAAAAAAAAAAAATTACTAGAGCAGTATAAATTACTATACTACTTTGGGTTTTCTTTGCCATGTAGCCTAACACATTCACAGGTTTCAAGGATTAAGATGTGAACAGCTTTGGCGAGCCATTATTCTGCCTATCAGAAGCCCCAAGGGTGATAACATTGAGTTGTTGGGTACACCTATACCTCAGAGAAAAACACCTGCTCTTTAGAGTACTTATGTTTCCTCATAGAAAAGACCATGAGAAGGACCCTTAACTTCTGTTAAATTTTAGAGTTCAGATTTGTTTTTTGTTTTTGTTTTTTGAGTCAGAGTCCCACTCCGTCGCCCAGACTGGAGTGCAGTGGCCGCTCCCGGCCACCGCAGCCTCGACCTGCAGGGCTCCGGCGATCCTTCCGCCTCAGCCTTCCAAGTAGCTGGAACTACAGGTGCGCGCTACTATACCCGGAATTTTTTATTTATTGCAGAGATGAGGTCTCGCCAAGTTGCCCAGGCGGGTCTTGAACCCGAGGGCTCAGGCAATTCACTCACCTCGGCCTCCCAAAGTGCGGGATTATAGGCTGAGCCACCGAGCCCGGCCTCAGATTTGTTTTTACCAGATCCAAACTTTGTAGCTCCACAACTCAACATCTAAAAATAAGACAGTGAGTTGTAGAGCTGGAAGGATTAGATCTAAGGTTGAAGCAGAATGTGATTTCCCATGGATCTATAGAAAGAGGCTGTTAAGATACGCAGATCACAGGCAAAAGCCAATATTTCCTAGGGTGGGTAGACTGAATATATTAACGGTCCCAACTCTTCATACCTGCCTGCATCTGTGCCTTCTCTCGCATACCTTTGTCTTGTATGCCCTTGGTCTTGGCCTTGTGACTTACTTGACCAAAAGGATGTTATCAAATATGATGTATGTAGAAGCTTGAAAAGTACCTGTGCATGTCTGCTTACTGTTCTTGCACCTGAACAGGTTAGCCTGTTGTAGGATGAGACATCTGATTCACCGACGTAGTCCCAGCTGCGGTCATCTAGATCCACTCCTTGCCAGCTGACCCTCGGACACATTAGGGAGCCCCACCAAGATGAGAAGAGTGGCTGAGTTACATTACAGCAGACTACAGATGTGCGAGTGAGATCAGCTGAGGTTCTGAGGTGGCTTGTCATGGGACATTTATAGTGGCAAAAGAACCGATATATAAAATGATCAGATATCAGGTCTTGCAATCCTTTGTAGCAAGGGGTATATATATATATATATCTCCAGAACAAATTCATTTATTCAACAGATATTTACTGAGCAATTATCCTTTACAAATGCTATTGCTGCTTATAAAGACTGTATTCCTAAAAAAGATCAATTATCAAGTCCTCTTTTCATGGTATATACAGGATTGGGTATATACAAAACATCACCCATGTCCATGGATGAGATACTGCTAGTATCTTAATTAACTAGGCCAAGTAAATCTACACTGACTATCACCATGCCACCAATTTCACACCACGTATTTACTGATAACTTGGTACGTGCCAGGTACTGTTGAGTATCTCTCATGCATCATCTCTCCTATCCAATGGATTCTACTGGTCCCAGTTCGTAAATGAGGAAACACACCTAGAGAGGGCAAGTGACCACACAATGATCACATAGCTAGTAAATGATATAGCCAAACGTGCAGTCTGACCCCAAAACTCATGTGCTATTCTTTTTATATGGATGTTTGTAAAAAGAAAGCCCTTAGGAACCAGGGGCCTGTGGAAGGAAAATGCTGATCTCAATAAAGTCTTCAATGGTTCTTCACTTTTATTGTCCTTTGAATAATTCTTTCTCAGGGGGTGGCAATTCTGAAAGGTAATGCATCTTAATTTTATGAGCTGACTTCCTAGCAGATACCTGTCCCAGATAACTGACTTGACATATGGATTGAATATTTCTGTTTCTCAATAATTTTATAGGATTGTATTTGCGCCATAGAGAAACATGAGATAATTTGTTTCTCCAAAGCCCTTTACATTTAAAGCACTGCAAACTATGATAGAAAACAAACATACTCTATTTCTTTGAATATACTCTATTTTGTTTATTTATTTAAACATAATGTTTTATTGTTTTAGGCACAATGCAAAGTTAATATGCTGAGTACGACAGGAGAAAAAAGCTGTCACTTTCACCAGAAAGGAGGAAACTCAAATGTACAGTTAGAAGCAAGCCCTGCTGTAACATACTTATCCTTATAGTTCCCATGAAAAGATTTTCAATTTGCAAGATTATTATCAGTTTAAAAAGGGGCTTTTGCAATCTGCTTATCAAGATGTCAAATGACTTCAAAGAGCAGGTTGAGTGGCTTGACTGTGACTTTTTTTTTTAACCCTCAAAGAATATATTAATGTCCTCAGTTGAAGTAACATTTCAACCTAATATATAGGTTCCCTGCTTCTGGAGAACTCTTCCACTCCACCCTGCATATCACTGAAAGCCAAGTTCATCAGACAAATGTGTGCTAGGCACCAACTATGGGGCAGGTGCTGCGTTAGGGCCTGGAGCTGAGGATGAGTAGACGAGCCAGGGGCCCCACCTCACACAGGCTTTCCCTCACAAAGACAACTTTCACTATATTATGCTGTGCTCAAAAACTTTCCCACACGTGGTAGAAACTTCTAGTATTCACTCCTATCCTCTCCTTCTTGTCTATACAGAAGTATGTCTTGTATAGATTCTTGATGTTAGATGGGACGATGTGAATAGTTCTGGCTAATGGATGTGACTAGAAATACTAGGTTGTCACTCCTGTGCTTCAGGCAGTGGAAAGCCTGGTTCGCCAGCAAGTCCCTTTCCTTGCCATGGGACATAAAGTCAACCTGGGTCCCTGAAAGACCATGGAGCAGACAGTCCCTGACTCCAAACTACCTGCCAAATAAAACTAGACACTTAGTGTGAGGAGGAAATAAACTTCCATTGTGAGATTTCACGGTTAATCTGTTACTGCAGCAGTCTGACTTATCTTGGACTAATAACATGTGCTTTGTCTAATGTGTTAGGTTTTGAATTCGACTTCAAAACCCAGAGATCCCACTCTTCATACTGAATGTTGTTATTTCCCTCTGTCTTCCAGCTGCTTACAGATGCCCCCATAGAGCAGATTGATTCTGTGCATTTTGTCGCTTGACTAAGGCTCCCTTCACGGTGAGAACAGTCTCCTTCACTTCCCTGATCAAGTCCCTCTCACCTTCCAAGTTCAGTTCTAATCCCACCACATCGATGAAGCCCTCTTGTTGGCAACTGTTTGAATACTCTCCCCACATTGACAGTTCCCCACTAATACAAGTTCCAACCCATTTTCCAGCCTCCTTTGTTCCGAAGTTCCACCATCAGATGTAACGCTGTGAGACACTGACTGGGAAGTGAGCTTTGTGAGGAAGTGGAAGGGCATGAGGCCCCTGCCTGTGTGGGGGCAGGTGAGACAGCAGCAGTCCCTTACTAGCAGCTCCTGTGTGGTTCTGGGTGTTTTTTTCCCTGGAGAATTAAGCAACTCTCCAGTCCTTCTAATGATTATGTGAACCACCTAGTATCTCTTTATAAACCTCTTCCTGTTTAAACAAACTCAGTCGTTCTCTTTTGTCTGCAAGGAACCCTGACCCCATATATTCCCTGACACCTTAAGTCTCCAGAGAGCACCTGTCTTCCATCCCCTTATGAGCGGATGCCATCCAATTTAGCATTTAATATATTATAGATTTTGTTTCATATGTATATATTGTTTAGTTCATTTGGGCTGCTATAACAAAATGCCATAAACTGGGTGCTCTTAAACAACAGAAACTTATTTCTCTTCATTCTGGAAGCTGTGAAGTCCAATATCAAGGTGCTGGCAGCTTTGGTGGCTATGAGGGCTGGCTTTCTGGTTCACAGCGCCTTTGTGCTGTATCCTCAAATGGCAGAAGGGTCAAGCCAGCCCTCAGGCGCCTCTTTTTTGAAAGAACCTCGTGAAGGTTTTGGCGACCTAACCACCTCCCAAAGACCACATCTCCTAATACCATCCTAACACCATGTGTGATTGGGTTTCAACACATGAATTTTGGAGACACAAACATTCAGACTATAACACATATCTTCTCTTCCCAATTAGACTTATCTCCTTGAGGGCAAGATTACACCTTACACTTCTATATTCCAAGTGGTGCTTGACACAGGCTAGACCTACGTTTGGAATCTATAGGCTGACCATATAATTTACCATCTCAACCAAGATACTGTGGGGAGTGGAAAAAGGTATTATTACTAATGATAATGGGTATAAACTAGGACTGCCCCAGACAAACTGAAACATAAGGTTGTGGCACTGATAACTGTTACCTGAATGAGAAGATAAAGACATTTGAAGGAGAGATAATGAGGTCAAAAAGGAAGTACTAAAGAGTAGTTCTGGACACCTGGGTTCAAATCATCATAGGAGATGACAGCCTCTCTAGTCCTAGCCTGAAGGAATAGGAGATTGGGTACAGATGACCTTGCAGGTTCAGCTACTGCTGAAATATGGCTTTGGTTCGCGTAAGTTTTTCCCAGTCAGTGCTCTTGCTCATAAGAGATTCATTTTAGATTTGGTAAAAATCACCCTTAAAATTTTAACCACAAGAGCAATCACGTTGCAAGGGCAGCTAGAGTACCTACACAAGACCTCCTCCCTCAAACTAATCCCTCCCCAAGAGGGTCACAATAGAATAGCACTATTACCAGAAGAATAGCCAGACCAAAGCTCCTCAAAGGCCAAGACCATGGTTATTTAGGTCTGAGGTCCTGGTTCTTTTCTCTTGTCTTTGGTTGTCCCTGCTGGGGGAGTTCCCGGGCCTTTGTCTCAAGCTCACTCTCCTTCTGCTCCTGCCCCAGTGTGGGCAAAGCACAGAAAGGTGGGGAAAACGCCTGCCCAATCCTACCCTTTGACACTTCACTGTGGATATGTGCAGTTGTGTAAAGAGCACATCATTGTGATCTAGCTGCCTTCGGCCAGGTGAGAATAATGAACTGAGGTAATAACAAGTAAAAAGCCTCAATATCAAGCTATAGTAGAGGCTCACTAAATGGTAGCTAATATTATTACCGAGGCACAATTAGTTCCTTGAGGCATGCAATTCCCCTCACTATAGCCCAGCTGCAACCCTCAGGAGGAGGAAAATTATCATCAGTGATTGCACATTTAGTGATGCAAGTGAAACAAAAGTTAATTGTTTAGCATCAGCTTATTCTGATGATCCTTTGGATGATACTCAAATTGGTACATGAGAGGTATTGTAAACATACTAAACACAGCCTGAACTAACATCACCATACTAGTTCAGCTGCAATGTCCAGTAAAAGATTGACAGCATAGAATAAAAGCTATATAGACTGTGGAACTCAAATATGTCCTAACTGGTATGCAAAAGAAATGAATGAGATGCAACATGAAATAAAGAAATAGCAGAAAATATTAAATGCATGATGGTTTTAATTGTTTGTGACACAAATTTAACATACAGGTAATGAAGAATTCAGTCTTAAAATTTAATAAGAAAAAAAAAGGAACTGGAAACTGCTTGGGACTGAAGCCAAAATCTTGGGGGGTGGAAGGAAAAGTAGGAAGGAACACACCCTCATTTGCTTCTAGCATGGCTAGCTGATCTGTTTGAAATTAGATCCACTCTCAACTGTTTTAACTTAATTATTAAGCCATTTCTTAACCTCATGAATGCAGTTTTCATGTGCTTTTCAGATCTGGCCTTGAACTAATGGACCCTTTCACTTCAGTGGTTCTGGAAATGAATGTTAGACAGAGAGGAAAGCATTTTAACGGTGTTTTCCCAAGGGTCACAGCTCTAAAAATATAGTATAGTTTGTACATAAAACTCAGTACACCTGAATATCCTGCTGGCCCTTTGTCTGGTAATGAGGCAAACCATGTCACCCTTTAAAATCCCTGCTTCCTTTCCAAGAGCAGTCGTCTGTGTTGGTGCTGAGCTATCTAACTGCTCAAGTGAATCCATTATTAGGATCAAAGTCCCAATATATGAGAAACAGGTGGCAACCAGACACCCTGGGGCAGTCTTCCCTCAACTTGTAAGAAACAGAATGGTAGATCCAGGCCTCCATTCTGGAATATTCGCCTTTAAAAAAGGGGGCATAAAGAATAAGAGGAAAAATTGTGTCAACAAGAACTGCCAATGCTATGAGAGTATTACTGGAATCTCTTTCTGCTAATTTGTCATTATGTTGATCTGATTTCATTTGCCATTTTGTCAAAAATCAATGGCTGATAAATACAGCATTAGAAATGGTAAAATATTGCACAATTTTTACTTCATTGATTAAAGTAAAATAAAAAATTAATAATGATAGCAGGAGCCAACATTTATTGACTACTAAGCCATTTCTATGTTCTTGTATATCTATGAAGCAGGTACTCTTATTCTGTTCACAGAGGGGAGAGCTGAGGTGAAGAGAGACTGAATAACTTCCTCAAGGTCATATTTTGTGTAAGTGGTTGAACAAGGATTCAGACCCACATAATCAGAATCTAAAATCCATGTTCTTAATTGCTATGCTATGCTGTATAGTAAAAACTAATGGACACAAAGTACTTTAAAAAATTAACATTAAAAAAAACCAAACTAAAAGTCAGAAAATCACTGCTTTTTAAAGCCATACTTATTAAACTTTTTTATCCAAGAGTTAATATACCTACTACACATCAGGTACTTTGCCCACATAATTTAATTTAATCCTCCGTAAATCATTAAATGTACTATGGATGAAGACACTGTGATTCAAGAAAGTTGCACATGATCACAGAAAATGTCGTAAATTATACCCAAACCTGATTGACTCCAACTCCTTGAGCTCTCTTCCTGAAGATCCCCTATCTCTTCTTTCTTTAAAGCAATCCTTCACTATCAAAAGTGAATTCAGAAAGAGAAAAACTTTGCAATAAAATCGACTATTTGTAAGTTTAATACTAGAAGAGAAAATGTTCTTTTTTAAAATCTTCTACTAGGCACAGAATTGCTCTGACTTTTTAAGTTTGATCTTAGAAATGGAAGGGTCAAATGATTTGTTATAACATAGGGCATACAAGAAGAAAGCAAGCAGTAGTAAAATTAGCTGGCCTTCATTAAAATAGATAGCAGAGCCGGGCTCGGTGGCTCAGCCTGTAATCCTGCACTTTGGGAGGCTGAGGTGAGTGAATTGCCTGAGACTGTGGGTTCAAGACCCGCCTGGGCAACTTGGCGAGACCTCATCTCTACAATAAAAAAAAAGAAAAAAAAAAGAAAAAAGAAAAAAACTAGCCGGGCGTGGTGCCTGTAGTTCCAGCTACTTGGAAAGCTGAGGCGGAAGGATCGCCGGAGCCCAGCAGGTCGAGGTTGCAGTGCCCAGGAGCGGCCACTGCACTCCAGTCTGGGCGACAGAGTGAGACTCAACTCAAAAAAAAAAAAAAAAAGATAGCAGTAGTGTTCATATTCTCTTGTATTCCTAAGGCAAACTTATAACTCTAATATCATTTTTTAACTGAACACACACAAAAGATGATTAATATCATCCATTTTCTCATCATTTTTCCCTTTCTCTCTTTTATTTATTTTTGTATCCAGCATAAACTTACTCTAGTGTATAAAAGAAAACTAGTGTCCAGAAGTTATCAAACAAGACTCTTGCAATTAAAATGAGAAAAGCAGTATGGACCGAGGTTTACAAACATAGCCTCACCCACACCCATTAGGATGGCTATAAAAAAAAAAAAAAAAAAAAAGGAAAGAAAATAAGTGTTGGTGAGGACATGGGAAAACTAGAACCCTTGTGCACTCTTGGTGGAAATGTAAAATGATACAGCTCCTGTACAGAATAGTATGGCAGTTCCTCAGAAAATTAAAAACAACAGAGTAACCATATAATCCAGTAATTCCACTTCGGGGTAAATACCCCAAAGAATTGAAAGCAGGGACTCGATGGGATATCTGTGCATCCATGTTCAAAGCAAACATTAATCATAATAGCCAAAAGATGGAAGCAATCCAAATGTCCATCAGTGGTGAATGAAAAAATGAAATGTGACATAACATGCAATTGTGTTATTCAGTCTTCAAAAGGAGGAAAATTCTAACACATGCTACGACACGAATAACCCTTGGGAACATTATGCTAACTGAAATAAGCAAGTCACAAAAAGACAAATGCTGGTGAGTATATGATTCCATGTATACGAGGTATCTAAAGTAATCAAATTCACAGAGACAGAAAGTAGATTAGAAGTAGCCAGGGGCTGGGGTGAGGAGGAATGGAGAGTTATTGTTTATGAGTACAGAATTTCAGTTTTGCAACATCAGAAGAGTTCTGGAGATTGGTTGCACAACACCATGAATGCACTTAACACTGTTGAATACTTAAAATGATAAATTTTATGTGTATTTTATCAATTAATTAAAAAACAAAAACACAGGCTTAGAGGATCTGGATATACATGCTGGCTTGCTTCTTTACTTTCTAGTTTTGTGACTCCAGATGAGTTATTGAGTTACTGACGCTCAGATTTCTGGTCTGTGAAATGTGGGTAATAACAGCACCTTCCTCACAGGCTTATGAGGATGATATGAATAAATATATGCAATATATTTAGCACAGCACTTGTTCTACATTAAGCCCTCCATAAATGTTGACTTTGGGTCATAGCAGTAGGAACAGAGTATTGAACCAAAGGCAACTATGGGTAATTATTTTTAGATTTGATAATGTATTGTGATTATGTTTTTAAAAGGAATCATTATCTTTTAGAGTTACAGACTGATATATTTCTAGATGAAATAAAATGAGAAATGGGATTTCCTTCAAGATGACTAGAGTTGGGGGAGAAAGAACAGTAAGGGCACAGAGGACAAAAGTCTGGCTATGAGTTGACAACTGTTAATGGTGGGTAATAGGTATGTGAGATTATTATACTATTTCTTCTTCTTTTGCATATGCTTGAACATTTTCAGAAATAGATTTTCATAATAGAGTCAACAACAACAACAAAAATCATTGGCTGGGTGTGGTGGCTTACACATGTAATTCTAGCACTTTGGGAGACTGAGGCGGGAGGACTACTTGAGCCCAGGATTTGAGATCAGTTAGGGCAACATAGGGAGACCTCGTCACCACACACACACACAAAATTGCCAGGCACAGTGGTGAGCGACTGTGGTCACAGCTCCTCAGGATGCTGAGGGAGGATTGCCTGAGCCCAGGATGTCGAGGCTGCAGCGAGCTATGATAGTGTCACTGCACTCCAGTCTGGGTGACAGAGTGAAACCCCAACTTAAAAAAAAAATCGACCCCAATCTTTGATGATAGCTCTCAGATAATTTTTCACACTAGTGAATGGTCATGGATTTGGTACAGCTGACAGTAGGTCCTTTTTCAGGTGGAATTATGGAACCGCATAGCAATTTTCCCATAGAAATCTCAATTTTATTAAAAAAAATCACAAGAAGCAGGTTACCACAAAATTAGGTTGCACATGGCAGCATGCTAAAAATATCAATGCTCTTAACATGTTAAAATTGTGTTTTTCTCAAGTTTTCTATTCCTCTGGCCCCTTTCACTAAACATATACGCCTTTCACCCATCCCCACCATCATTTTGATAACACCCTTCTGAAGAATTATTAATATACAGGTGGGAGATACCATCATCCAAGGTGATATTCAACTATAGATTCTGAAGTTGATACTGGGAAAGCTTGATATTATTGCATTAAAATAGCTTTTATAAATATCAAACACTCCTCCCCAACTTGAAAATTATTTTCCCAGAAGAGTGGGTCTCAATTCAGTGTGTATCAGTATAATTTGAAGAGCTTGTTAAAAAAGATGACTGGATCCCACTCCTAGAGTTTCTGATTCAGGAGGCCTGAGGGGGGAGTCTATCATCCTATAAAAATTCAGGATAATCCTAGAAAATTCAGAAAGAGAAATTCTGATGAGATTGGTTTTCTGGCACTGAATACATTATCCTAATAGAGAAGGCCCCCTTCCTTACTAAATACAATGTGTACTGCATGACAATGGCTCAAATAACTAACACACACACACACACACACACACACACACACACACACACACACACACACACACACACACAAATTGTTAGTACCCACATAGTCGTCAGAGTCTGCTCTTTCTAGATTTGAAGAGAAGAGAATACGACCATTTAGTAACTATTTACTTTGTGTCAGGAATACTATCAGGTGGTTTACATACACTGTTTGAATGTATTCCTTTCATCGACACGATGAGGTAGATATTCTCATTTAATAGACTAAATTAAAGCTCAGAGGAATCACATGCGTAGGGTAAACCGGCAAGTCCAGGTGCAAATTCAGGTCTATCTGATGCAGGGCCATGTTCTCTCCACACCTAGGTAAGTTGATATCTCCATTCGAGAGTTCCAGCACCTTTATCAGCCATGAAAAAAATCAACAGGCCTGAAACATGAATATAATGTCTACCATCTACTTTTTTTTTTTCTGAGTTGGAGTTGCACTCCATCGCCCAAGCTGGAGGGGGGTGACACACTCACGGCCACCCCAGTGTCGACCTGCTTGGCTCCGGTGATCCTTCCGCCTCAGCCTTCCAAGTAGCCAGAACCACAGGAGTGCACTACCATGCCTGGCTAATTTTTTGGTTCATTGTAGAGATGAGGTCTCGCCAAGGTGCCCGGACTGTTCTCATACCTGTGGGCCCAGGCAATCCCCTCATCTCAGCCTCCCAAAGTGCTGAGATTACAGACTTGAGCCGTCACGCCTGACCTACCATCTACTTTTAAATCCTGTAAAAATGGAAGTTACTCTCTTCCTGCTTAGCTTGCTTTGGTTCATAAGGTCAGCAAAAGCATGTGTAATACGAGGGCAAACTCACTCAATAAGGCCTTTTGACTCCAACAAATTTGGCATATCTTTAAAAGCTGACAAATAATGAAGAGTAAAAGCATGTTCATTAATTTATAGGCTGTCACAAATGGTAATACAAGACCTGTTTGATGAGATTCCCTTAATGTAAGTATTCAAATCAATAGTCCTACCCCTTTGGTCGCAAGCATGCTGTAAGTCTCTATTGCCAGAGGCCCAGGTGAACCAGCAGCCAACTGCCCTTTTTCCTCTCTTTACCTAGGACTTTTGGGTCATACCGGCTCAAAGTTAGGCTGATGGCAGAACTGATGATATTTCCTAGGTTAAAAGAAGGGAGGGGAGAGTAGTAAAGCTTGCTACACAGAATTTAAATGGGGCTGCCCTTTTAGAAGGTGACTTTATAGTTAAGGAACTGAAGCCGGGCTCAGTGGCTCAGCCTGCAATCCCAGCACTTTGGGAGGCTGAGGTGAGTGGATTGCCTGAGCTCACGGGTTCGAGACCTGCCTGGGCAACTTGGCGAGACCTCATCTCTATAATAAATCAAAAAACTAACTGGGTGTGGTAGCGTGCGCCTGTAGTTCCAGCTACTTGGAAGGCTGAGGCGGAAGGATCGCTGGAGCCCAGCAGGTCAATGCTGTGGTGGCCAGGAGCGGCCACTGCACTCCAATCTGGGTGACAGAGTGAGACTCCAACTAAAAAAAAACCCCCCAAAAACCAAAAAAACAAAAATAGTTAAGGAACTGAGAGAGGGACAACACTTTTCTTTATTTACGTATTATTAATAATAATATTTTATCATACTATCCTTTCCAATAGGCATACATGAAGGATTTAACCAGGCAGGGTCTTGGAATAAATAATTTGCCCCCTACTGCCCCTTGTTGAGAAACACTTTTCATTGTGACAATTTGTGCTATATATGTTACAAAACTTATTACATAGAAAAACAAAAAATAAAAAGATAAGCCAACTTCTTTAAAAAAATTTGAAGTATTAACTAATGCATTAGAAGCAAAATATCTAGCAATATAATTGCTAGATTATACTGCTCCTTCCTGGCCAACCATTCTAACCCTCGCGTATGATTAAAAAAAAATAGCAAGAATTAAAGATTACACTTATTGAGTTTTAGAGTTCTCTTCTGGTTGTGCAGGCTGACACACCGGGCAGGGTTTTGACAAAAGCTAGTCTATGTCAGTCCACTATGGATCAGATGACCGTACATGCAGACCTTTCACATGTACTTGTCAAGCACAAGGAAGGTGTCACTCCTATCGGACACAAGAGTCCAGGACCACAATCGGTGAGAATATAGATAACAGTAGCCTCTTTGTCGCTATTCCCAAAGTGAAGTTATACTTTATTTTGATGAACATGCCCTTGTAATTTGAGAGAAAATATAATACAGAGATTAAAACAATTTGGGAATTACATGGCCAGATAAATATCAGCTATCTTTTCTCCATACATTAAGTCATTGCTATATACATTTTTTTGGAGCTCTTAACAATTGTGTTGGAGAAAGGACATCAAATGATGCTTAGAAATGTGATACACATTTTCATTTCACACTCCATCAGCTTTTACAACTGTAGCTCAATGAAATGTAAGAGAGAGCTTGGCAAACAGCCATATTTACCAAGGTATAAAATAGGGGTCAGGTTACTTTTTTATAGAAAGAAAAAACATGTTTAATTTTCACTTCACATGACTAAAGTAGATATTCAGCTAACACCCTACAGAAAGGCACCATAACTGCATATACAACTTGGCTTAGTGCCCATTCAGCTATAGGTTTTTACTATATGATAAACAGCTTCATAAGGCAAGAAAACATCCCTTTCCTCAGCCACTTCCACTCAGAATCTACTGACACAGAAACACACCAGTTCAGATCATTTTCGATGTTAAATCTTTCACCTGCAAATAATGACTTTTACCCTCTACTTCTAGCCTGGAAGCAGAAACAGCTTATTCCCTTTACAGGCAGAGAAGCAAAGCTACAGGCATCAGCAAAAACACATCTTTCTAATTCAGATTTCAATCTGTCAGAAAGGATTAAAGCCTCATGCATACATAAAAAGGGAACTATAAATGATAACAGAAACATGGTGTGGAATCACTGCACTTCCACAGCTGCTGTTTTACTAGCAGGGTAGAGAGGAAAGTATCTTTTACTTACCTTTGTTAAACCTGAGACTTCTCCCTTTGCTAATGGTTTGGTGATGGATGGCGTGTATACTTTGGCGTCTGATACTGGTTGCCCTTTCATAAAATGCTTTCCTGATTCATAGATGTCCACTTCGACCATTTTCCCCATGAACGAGGGATTCTTTGGCACTAAAACCTTAAAAAAATTTTCAGAACTCTTAATTTTTAGAAATAAACATTTTATTTTAGAACAGCTTAAGATGTATAGAATTGTTGCAAAGACAGTACAGAGTTCCTATATGCCCCACACCCAGTTTCCCCTAGTATGAATATCTGGTTTGTCACAGTTAATGAATCAAAATCGATATATCACTATTAACTAAAGTCCATCCTTTGTTCCGATTTCCTCAGTTGTCCTTTAATGCCATTTTTCTATTCTGGGATCCCATCCACAGTGGGCTCCATTTTCAAGGATCTGGGGATCCTGTAGGAAGGGAAGGCATTTCTGAGAAGGGCTCCTGGGTTGCAGACAGTGCTCTTCTCTTGTAGGACGCCTGCTGTTCAGAGGCATGTGGACGGCAGACCTGGGAAATCCCCCAGCAATCAGCCTGCCACTTTTGGACAGGCCTTTGATATTCTGCTCTTGGCTGTCCCATGCAATGAAGGAAACTGAGACCATACTGATGAAAGCCTTATACTTTTAATACTTTCCAAGTTAGCTGTCAGAGTCACGGTCTGAGGAGACACTTCAAATACAGGCCTGCGTGTTTGTGTGTGTGCATACATATGTGTGTTTAGGGGAGGAGGAAGAACACTTAAAAGCAACCTTTTCAATAACCAAAAGCCTTGGTGTTTGGAGCGAAATGACTCCTGTAACTGACTGCCATTCATTTCTTTTGCTCTGTTGGAAAAAGCAAGTGTTTGTTAGCCCTGGGAGCCTATCTCCACATAGAACCAGATACTCTGAAGGGTACTTTGGCTAGTTCACAGGAAACTGTCAGATGGTCTCTTTCCACAAGAGACTACTGATAAAATGATTTGTTTACCTCCTGCAAACGTTTCCTCTCCTTTGGGACTTCTAGGTGGTGTGTATGCACGATGTCTCCCTCACACTTCTATTTTAGCGATGTAGCTACTTGACAATCTTTTCAAGTCAGGATCCAAAATAAATAGGCCAATTCTAGTCCAGCAATACTTTTTGATATCCAGATACAATCTCCACTTCTGGAACTCATCTTATTTAGAAGAATAATTCTATGAAATCTCTGATATGCTTAGTTGTAGAGACTAAAAGTGAGATGAGAGCCAGAAGGTCCACAGCCAATTTCTCTGAGAGGCAATACTGGATCTCGGTCTTTCTGAGTTTGATTTGTATGACTACTGAGTATACTGCTTTGCCGAAATACAGGAAAAAGGTCACCTGGGTGGTGAATTACTCATGGCAAGCAAATGAACTAAAAGAGTTTTAGTATTAGGATATGAAAGCCCTTTTACATCAGTTTTTATAAAATAAGAAAATCTCTAGAGCAAACGGTCCCTGGGAGATTTGGTCCTATTCTGGGGGAAAATAACCCTCCTTGATCTGCTGCCTTGATCTGAATGAAGGGCTCAGTGTTTTTTCCTCCTCCAGTTTTCATAATTGGAAAAAGCCCGGCTGCTTTAAATTGGAGGAAACAGCTAATGAGGCATGCCACTGCCTTTAGAATGAAGGGAAAAAAGCTCCCCGCTGAGGCAAAACCCAGATGGCAAGAGAAAGGAGAGGGAAGAGGCAACCAAAATACATTAAGCTCCTCCCCAGGGCTGAGCAGAAGGCTGTCCTGAGCAGGAAAATGACTCTCTGGAGTCCATTAACAAGGAGGGAAATGGGGAAGAGACACAGTGCAAACACGGAGTGCGGGGAACCCTTCCTCAGCTGTGGTCTCTGGACAGAACACGTTTAGTCTGAGCTATGAAATGCTCCCTCATGCTTCCCGAGGACCTACTGCCCAGTGTGAGATGATTCCATGTGGAACGTCAATGCTGAAGGCCTCTCCAGCTCCTGCTGTCCTACTTTCTAACACAGGCAGCCTGCTTCCCTTGCCCATCCTTAAGTGACTGGCCCTAAGTGTCTTCCCAAGCTCTAATTCCAGCCCGGACCCATTAGAAAACATGCTCGCCTCTTACCCAATGAGAAAGTAACAAAAAAAGCAGGAAATTCCATCTAATGTTAAGAAAAGTTAATACAATCCAGAATGATCCATGAAAATTCCTATACCCCCATGAAGGGTCTCCCACCCAGGAGGGGGGCATCCCATCTTTTCCTTGGCTGTGGCCCTTGCAAGGGTCAGTGCCTGTGAAGGAGGCACTTGGTTTCCTTCCATCACTTTTGAGTTATTTCCTGCCTACAGGAGTAGAATCCCAAATGCTGAAACAGAAGTCGAGTTCCTGCTTAGATGGGCAGGGACGAAAAGGTGGTATGTGTGGAGCCCCTAGGTGGTCTCCAGAGCTCTCAAGGTGGACTTGATCTTCACACTGATTTGCAGAGTTGTCATACAATTTGAGTTGAGTCCAAGGCAGAGGCTCTTTTTCCTCTGTTCCCAGAATTTTTATTCAGGTAGAACGTAAAAAAAACAAAACAAAACAAAACAAAATACTAAACTAAACAAAACTGAAAAAAACCAACTAACCAACTGAAAAAAAAAAAGTGTGGGTGATGTGCCGGGGAGAGGAAATCCCTGCCCTTTCATGCTGATGTCGCCCATGCAGACATCCTTCCTGTCGTCTGAACACAACTTTCCCCCTACTTTGCCAGGCAGTAGAAATTCTGGCATAGCACTAACTGCCTGGTTCCAAACTCCCAAAAGCCTAAGGGTGGTCCTGTCAAAGATTAATACAGACTAAAACACACTAAGTACACTTACTTCTTTGTGTAGAATGTATTGTAGAGTAAGTCACAAAGATAAACCCCACGTTAGCCTGGCTGGCTTGATACTATAAAACAGCCTTGTTGTGACAAGATTCAGCCCTCTCTCCTTTTAAAAACCCTTTGGTTAAACTTTCAGAGTTCTTTCTTGCTTTGGAGAAAACTCAAGAGTACTGAAGTGCCTCTTACCTGCTCATAGAATCGATTGTGTGCAACATAAAACTTGGAATCAAAAGATTCTTCTGTTACTAACACTTGTTGTTGTTCACCAATCTGTGGAGAGAAGGGGAGAAAAAAAAAAGAAAGGAAAGATGAGGGCAAACACCTGAGAATCCAAAAATAAAGGTCAGCCCAAAGAGGTCTAAGCCTAGTAGTGCCCTCTTGAATTTAAAGTAGACTCTAGATTGCTAGTTATTTAACAGCTAACACTGTTCAATCATGGATTCAAAGTTCTCAAAAGACATTAATTGCGTGGCAATGTAAAATGAGCATAGTACAAACTCTTATTTTCTTACATAACTATGAAACAGAACTTGATCTTATTTCCTCCTTCAACATAAGTAAGATAATTAAAGCTTCTATGACATACAAAAATCTTCTAAATATCACTTTGTTTCTTGAAACAGAGTTGCAAAGCAAGCCAGAACAAGCTGCTTCTAATCCAAATTCATGAAAATATTTTGGCAATATGAAAGAATAGTAATAAACATTAATTTGAGTTATGAGGGATGTTAACACTGAAGAAAATGCCTCCAAAAACTAGTCATTAGGCCTTTGTACCAACATTTCACACATTGCATACAATTCTGAAATTACTGATTCATTTCACCCAGTTGTTTACTTGTTATATACATTTTCTCTGTCATAGGCAACTGTCTCTTTGCTGTAGCCATGACCCTGTGTTCATTTATTTATTTTTTTAAAAGAGAAAAACAGCAAAAATATGGAACTGTTAATTTTCTATAGGATTGATCTGCATTTATCACCTAAGCACACATTTTTAAATAACAAAGAATTAAACCAGCCAAAACAATGGTTAAAGAAATGACTATTCTAAAAAAAAAAAAAGTCTACTATTTCCAAGTTTATTCTACTGTGAAATGTTGCACTTAAAATATCAATTACTCTTTTTACAAGGTTGTCAAAATGTCTGATGTAGCAAACCAACTGTATTGAATGACTGTGGCCAGAATTATTTTTGCCATCGCTACTTAATAAATACAATCCATGAAATTAAAGCACATTGGCAAGATGATGTTTTAAAATTCCTATTCTCAATTGTAGGGACTTGTCACCATGATCTGGCAGTTGCCGCGTAGGAAACATAAACACAGCTGCACTAAATAGACCACCTAACAATTAAAAAAAAAAAATCAAACTCCCCTCTCCATCATACAATGCCAATACCTAAATACACCATAATTTACTACATAGTTTACTATCTTATTCAAAATGGAGCCCCCTCAGTCAAAGGTTGCAAGGTCTCTGAGATACTTATCAAAGACTCTTTTTACTCCGTGAAAAACAATGAAAGTCCTGGCAACATTAATCCCTTTAAAAAAAAATCAAGTAGCAAAAAAGAAAACTCCCCCACCTTCTACTTGAAGTTCAATGGCTCTGTTTATCAAAAAAGACTGGTGAATATTGGGTTTCACTGAAGTACATTCTTCTGAAAGAAAACTTAGAATGTTTGCACACATTTCACAGTGTGAGTTGCTTGTAACTTAGGGTAAGTATCTGTTGATGGTTCTTAAGGAAATCTGCAATTACACTTCATCTAACATAAGTTTTCTGGAAATTAATCTAACAACAATATGAAATTGTAGAGACACTGAAAACGTATGCTGCTGCTTATAAGAATCAACGTGGACAGTTCGGTCATCATTTCTGGGCTGTTCTATTTCATCTGGAGATAATAATGATGACGATAATATATACAGAGTTAGAAAGACTTGCTATATTTATACAGTGGAGAGCTGGGCTTTCAATCCATCAGAGAACTATTTGTAGGTGAGTATTTAACTCTTATTGGTCAAAGAGACTTGGGAGAACAGCTGTGTGCAGTAATTTATAGTAGCAAAAACCTTTCCAGTCACCCTATTCTTGTCTTCAGCTAAGGGCTTTTTCTCATTTATGCGACCCTTAAAAATCCTAAGAGCATACTGAGCAAAAAAATGAGTTTAAGATCTAAGAAGGATAGGGTTTTGTTCAAAAGCTGCTGCAAGCTGGGCTTGGTGACTCAGCCTGTAATCCCGCGCTTTGTGAGGCCAAGGTGAGTGGATTGCCTGAGCCCGCGGGTTCGAGACCCGCCTGGACAACTTGGTGAGACCTTATCTCTACAATAAATCAAATAACTAGCTGGATATGGTAGCATGTGCCTGTAGTTCCGGCTACTTGGAAGGCTGAGGCAGAAGGATCTCCAGAGCCCAGCAGGTCAAGGCTGCGGTGGCCGTGAGCATGCCACTGCACTCCAGTCTGGGCAATAGAGTGAGACTCCAACTCAAAAAAAAAAAAAAGCTGCTGCAAGCCATTCCACCCACTTAAAAAATTCTATATATATGGCAGCTGGGTGTGGTGGTGCTTGTCTGTAGTCCCAGCTACTTGAGAGCCTAAGGGAAGAGGACTGCTTGAGGCCAGGAGTTCAAGGCTGTGGTGAGCTATGATCGCACTACTGCACTCTAGCCTGGGCAGCACAGCAAGAACCTATCTCAAATAATAATAATAATGATAATAGCTTTCTTCAATTTTTTTTGAGTCAGAGTCTCACTCTGTCGCCCAGGCTGGAGTACAGTGGCAGGCTCACAGCCACCACAGCCTTGACCTTCTGGGCTCAGGCAATCCTTCTGCCTCAGCCTTCCAAGTAGCTGGAACTACAGCTGTGTGCCACCATGCCCAGCAAATTTATTTATTTACTGTAGAGACGAGGTCTTGCCTGTTGCCCAGGCTAGTCTCAAACCCATGGGCTCAGGCAATCCTCTTACCTTCGCCTCCCAAAGTGCTGGGATTACAGGCGTGAGCCACTGCACCCAACACTTTCTTCAATATTTTTTAATGACTGAAGTCACATTGAAATAAACATCAACTCTAGGAGAATCAACTATCTCAAATATACAAATCAACAATGAAGTTAAGAAAGGGGGAGTTCAGGGAAGTTCTGCAAGAGGCAGCTTTGCCTTGGTGACAATAAAGGAAACTGTGAGCTAAGTGAATGTTTATAAACCTCAAGTCTCTCTCTCTCTTTCTTTTTTTGTTTTTTGTTTTGAATCAGAGTCTCACTCTATCGCCCAGGCAGGAGTGCAGTGGTTCTCTCACAGCCACTGACCACTGTAGCCTCAACCTGCTGGGTTCAGGTGATCCTTCTGCCTCAGCCTTCTAAGTAGCTGGAACTACAGGTGTGCGTCACCATGCCCAGTCAATTTTTAAATTTATTTATTGTAGAGACAAGTCTCATCAAGGTACTCAGGCTGGTCTTGAACTCCTGAGCTCAGGCAATCCTCTTGCCTCAGCCTCCAAAGTGTTGGGATTACAGGCATGAGCCACTGTGCGCCTGGTAAGTCTTTTTTAAAAATAGACCAACTCCCCCTATGCTTCCCAACTATTGTCTCCTTAACCTCATGGGGTTAAAGACTCTCTTATAAGTGTAATCGTCCTGATTGGCTATATCCTTAAGAGTGCCTCTGCTATCAGAGTGAAGAAGTTCTCATCACAGAGAAAAATGCAGGGCATCTGGAGAAAGAAGCAAGGCTGCAGATCTTCTGAGGCCTCCAGGACCCCACTACCCAGTTACCTATTATTCTAAGGGCAGAGATCGTTCTCTAGAAAGGATCAGTCTGGGCCAGGTGCGGTGGCTCAAACCTGTAATCCCAGCACTTTGGGAAGCCGAGGGGAGTGGATTGCCTTAGCCCGAGGGTTCAAGACCAGCCTGGGCAACTTGGCAAGCCCTCATCTCTACAATAAATCAAAAAAATTAGCCGGGTGTGGTAGCACATGCCTGTAGTTCCTGCTACTTGGAAGGCTGAGGCAGAAGGATTGCTGGAGCCCAGCAGGTTGACGCTGGGATGGCCATGGCATACCACTGCACTCCAGCCTGGGTGACGAAGTGAGACTCCAACTCAAATAAAAAAGGATGAGTCTGTCTTATAAAGTGATAGTAGACATCGGTGTTTCATGCAATATTATGCTGTATTGACACTTGTCTGACATTCTGCTGAGAAGCAGACTTCTAAGGCCACCTCACCATCACTGACAGAACCAGCTAGAGCTACCAACAGGAACGCAAGAGTATGTCACTTTGAAAACGAGACAAACAAAATCCTGTGAATAAGGAAGAGGTTGAAAATTATGGTTCTGGCCAGCCTGGGTAACAGAGTGAGACTCCAACTCAAAAAACAGAAAAAAAAAAAAAAAGAAAGAAAGAAAAAAAGAAAATCATGGTTCTCACAGAATTTGTGGCTGGCAGCATGTTATGGTTTATCCACCAAACTCATGTTGAAATTTAATTGCCAATGTAATGGTGTTGAGCGGTGGTGTCTTTAAGAGGTGATTAAGTCACTAAGATAGGTTACTGTCTTTCTTGAGAGACTGGGTTAGTTATCACAGGAATGGATGGGTTTCCACACAGGAGCAGGCTGTTATAAGGTGAGGCTGCCTCTAGTGTTTACATGCCCTTCTACTTTCTGATGTAAGTTGAAGCTCTCACCCAGACGGACCTGGATTTGGACTTCCCAGTCTCCAGAATCATGATCCAAATAAACTTCTTTATTAATCACTTAGTCTTGGATATTTCTCTGTAAATTACCTAGTCTTGGGTATTGTTATAGCAAGAGTTCACTGTCCAGGTGACAGGCACCCTAGAAGCTCAAACCTCACCATTATGCAATCTATCTGTGTAATAAACCTGCACATGTACCCCCTTGAACCTATATAAATAAAAGTTAAAACATAGACAATGATACAGCACATTGTAGCTGTTCAGCAGAGATGATAAAGACACAACAGAAATTGTTAAGTCCAAAGGATGATCTTGAGGGTGACTTCAAAAACAAGCATAAAGAAGAAAGTGATTTGTATTGAGAAGAAGGGTCAGAAGCTGAAGGATATAATTCTAGCAGAATCCAAGGTGGAAGAGTCTGAAGAGAGTTCTTCAAAAGCATCAAATGTCACATATTTGGGTTGGTCAATAGGGAAAGGGGACACAGGGTCTGATTAGATTATCTTTAAGATAAAAGACTTGATTATGATTTGAGCCTTCACTTTCCCCATCTAAAAAATGAGAGGCTGGTAGAAGTGGGAAAGAGGTGAGGAGAAGAGACTAGGGCTAAGAGGAGGCCTCTCAGTTCTGAAGTTCTAAGTCATGGCTCATGGTGAGTTACAGTTAGGAACTGATTTGCCCACAGATTTCACGGGAATCAGATGAAGGAACTTACACTTCCTTTAAGAACAACTCTCTCACACTGAATTATTTCCTCTGTACTCACTTCACTACAACAACCGTCAGCAGCACAGAAAAATATTTCTGTGACCACATGTGGAGATTTCTCCCCACCACCAAGCAGTAGATATCAGTTGGATGTCCTCCAATTCAATTCTGACACTATCTGCCTAGAGAGAGTATCAGATCCCACAGGGTGAGGCCTCAGTCTCCAAGAATGCCCCCTTCCACACCAGTCACAAGTCTGGGCCTCTGGAACTTCTGACTAGGATTCCCACGACCCCCTCCTTGGGTTTCATTAATTTGTGGGAGCCGTTCATAGAACTCAAAGAAACATGTATGTTTACTGGTTTATTATTAAGGATACTGCAAAGGTATGGGGGAAGGGGTAAGAAGCTTCCATGCCTTCCCTGAACACTACCTTTCAGGAATCTCCATGAGTTCAGGTGACTGGAAGTTCTCTGAACTTACTTTTCTTGGGTTTTTATGGACACTTCATGATACCAGAACTACACACCCCCCCCACCCCCCCCACCCCCGGTGTATAGGGTGGAACCCTCTCTGTGGAGGAACTTAATACTTACAATCAGAAAGCCAGGGGAAGATCAGAGTCCTGCCTTGGGGCAGGTGAAAGGAGAGCAGGAGAAGTTAGAAGAGATTTTGTTTCTGAGGCTGCCCCTGAGGCCCCAACACATCTACGGTTATAATAAAAGACAGTAGCAAGGGCTGTGGGAGTGTGAACCAGAAACCCTGAGCAAAAACCGTCATCTATAGCACAACACCACAGTACTCTAAATCAAAGTTCTTTATCTTTTTTTAACAGTAGATGTAGGCTTAGAGCCCTCTGTAAATTACAGCTACGTTCTTGCTGCATTTAAACTAACAACTTGATCTTAGTAGCCACCAAGAAACATTTATAAAATCTCTCAAAAGTCTATCAAGTGACTTGAGGAAGTCTGTCAAAATCTCAACAGAGCCCTTTTTTTTTATCATCCTATGAAAGATGTCCCTTCTTCTTCTGATTTGTTTTATAGGTATTCATTTATAGTTGGTTAAAGAAAATGATGTTTATTTAATTTCCATAACATGTTAGAGCTTAAGAGTTTTAATTTCTTCAGTTTCCATTTACAAAGCTTTGACCTTCAGGACATCTGTCAATAAAGTAACTTCATTCTAGCTATTGAAAGCAAGAAATGAGCCTTACCTTCATAGCTTGTTCTTTTATTGAATCTAGCTCTGTGGACTTTTGAAAGTGGTTATTGGTTCTGCTACCTGCTTTAACAAGCTAGGCATACTTTAGAATTTATTCATCAACTGTAAGGAGAGAAAATAATTTTGTCCTAGGATGTACAGAACTTCATTTAGTCCATTTTAACCTTATTTAAAGACTTTTATATGAAAAATAAATTATAAAAATAGTCTTGTAAAACTATTCCTTGCTTTCACAGTTTGTGTCGTTAAAGTGAAGGAAGGTGCAAGGAGAGACCCACAACACCCTGTACTGCTGCTGACCTTGCAAAGCTGTTGGGAAATGCAGTCCCAGCTGCAAAAGAATGAGTGTGCTCCATGTTCTAGACCTTGTTGAAAAAATGACAGGCTCTTATACTTTTTTTTTTAAAACCACTAAGGCAGATAATAAAGGCAGTATTCCCCCAGACAGACAAGGACTGTAAGAACTTGGAGGGGGCTTAGAAACCTCTCTGACTTCACAGGATGGGAACTAAGGTCCAGCCAGATGGGCAATTTGCTCAGTGACAGTGGCAGAGAGAAGCAAAGGAAGTCTTTGAACTCTTCTCACTACTCGATGCCTCCTATTTAATTGCTAGCTGTAGAAAACTTGCAACATCCCGGATCTCATTCTGCAGTGTACGACTTTTCCTTGAGTCGAGAAACATCTGTGATAAACAAATAGCAATGTTTTTTAAATTCAATTTTTGGGTAGATTTTTCAGTATGTTACATAAGCAGCTAGCTGTGTCATTTGTGTCATATCTATGCTTAAATTTCCCAAGTGCCTGGAGTTGTGAAAAACATCAGTTCTAACCATATGGCCAGAGAACGCAGATAAAACACACACTTGCATTTAAAAAGCAGTGGTTTCAACAGAATTTGGTTGCTGAAGTAATGCTCATCAAGTATGCTCTATTTCGTCATTTGTTCTAAAACAAACAATATTCTACAAGGCTTTATAAAGATATAAAGACAGAAACTGAAAAGGATGGTTTGAAAACAGGCGGACATTATCAAAATTAAACAAAGACAACAGAGTATTTGGGGTAATTCCTTTAACTCAGTAAGCAATGTTACTGGCATAAGTACTCTTTGAACAGGAAAAAGCAAAAGGTTTGTCTTAAACTCATATATGGCTTGAAACATAAACTATGCAACGTTTACTTTTCTCTTTATTTTTTTTTCTCTTCTCGCTTTTGCTTTACATAAACAGAAAACTTGAGATGTGGCTTTGGAAAATATAAATGTCAATCTAATTTCTATTCTGAAGTGTTGAGTAACAAAAAGATCTCAATATAACTGTTTAGAGTATCAAAAATAATTCACAAAGGACAGATATCTATATATTTGAGGACCTGAATAAGATACACATTAAGTTCTTGAAAACAGTGGTAAGGTGGTAAAATTATTTTGCTTCCCCTGAAGAGTTTCTAATAATTACTTTTTCTGTCCATTCTTTTCCTAAGGCAAAGAATGGAGATTAAAACACACATATCAAAAGTTCTTACAATCATTTACATCACGGTCCTAATCAACTTGAATTTTATCTCTGTTTATCCTACAAACTATTCTGATATGCTACTTCTGCAGCTAACCATTTTTTTAAAATTGTAGATAATAAAATACAATTTTTCTACCTGACTGGTTTCTGAATGCATGACTCTGGGAAATGTCAAATGTCTTTCTTTAGCTCCAAATTAGTTTTTTTTTTCCTTTCCCTAAGCTGCCTGGAACATGTTAAACACAAGGCTGTGACCTTAAACTCTGAAATAATATTTCTAGTGTCTCTGCACAAGCCTGCCCTCACATACACCTTTAGACTAATTACTGCAGTGTAATGTTGCCAGTGAACCGCTGTAATTACACTTGGAGAAAAGTATGGTCTTGTTCTTTCCTAGCTAATGAAAATGATAACCTTTCCATTTTGATTCATCATTCACAACAGGCAGAGCATGCGATGCTGGGTCTCCAGGGTATACAGTAATTTTCCTGACTGTTTATGCACACTTCTATTTTCTGGCCCTGCCGAAGCTAGAATTAAAGAACCAGGCATACTTATGCTAAAAACAGTCAGCAGTAATAATAGCAATAACATTAAAATTTAATATCATCCTTATTCCACAGTGCCATTCTATAATGAAATAGGGCCATGACACAGGAATGAGTGTCAAAAATGATGATAGCACAGAAAACAAGTAATAAGCCTCTAAGTCCATTGTATTCAAAATGCTGGTCATCAGTTTATTGGTTGGTCTACTTAAGGATTCTTGAAACAAGACGCTGGACAGTTTATTCTCAAATTCAGACTGCTGTCTGACTCAAACAATGGTAAAAAAAAGGCATTCCACTGGATTTATAACAAACAGTATCCTCTGTGTGAAAAAAGTACTCCTTAGCTTATTTCTTAGCTTGGTAGGAATGAAGGGAAAGAATGTTCCCTTGAAGCAGAATATCCATACTTTTAAGAATAATGATCATAGCCGGGCTCGGTGGCTCAGCCTGTAATCCCGTGCCTTGGGAGGCTGAGGTGAGTGGATTGCCTGAACCCGTGGGTTCAAGATCCGTCTGGGCAACTTGGCAAGACCTCATCTCTACAATAAATCAAAAATTAGCTGGGCGAGGTAGAGCGCACCTGTAGTTCCAGCTACTCGGAAGGCTGAGGCGGAAGGATCGCCGGAGCCCAGCAGGTCGAGGCTGCGGTGGCCGGGAGCAGCCACTGCACTCCAGTCTGGGCGACAGAGTGAGACTCCAACTCAAAAAAAAAAAAAAGAATAATGCTTATTTATTAATTGCCCTGAATATCTTAGTGGGACTATTATTTCTTCCTTGCATTTCAGAAATGCATAAAGAAGTAGGAAGAAAAAATGCAAAACCGTTTGGCTTTTTGAAAGTCTCTTCTCCCACAGCATGGAAGCAAGATACAAAGACCAGACCCAAGGCAGTTCTACTGAATCAAATCAGACCACAAAGTTTCTTCTAGCAAGAACTCCCTTATGCTTTTTTCTTCAGTCATTGGCTGATTTTTTTCTAGCCCTTTGTCCATGCCAGTAAAAGAAAGACAACTCAAGGTAGTCTCTTCCCAGTTGGGGACTAAATACCATTCTTAATCACAAAGTTATTTTTATCTTCTAATCAAGAGCCAACAGTAATAGCAAATAGTTATATAACAAATACTGACTGGAACTCTTTCTAGCATCAGGGATCCAAACCTAGTGCTGACTGAACTTCCCACTCAAAAATAGCCAAGTTTTAACCACCTGCTTGTGCATTCTTGGTATTAGCAGTGCTTTGGTATAGATAGCGCCTATAATGCTTTTGTGGACTTTTTTATTTTTTAATCTAAGAACACGTAATATGAGAAACTCCCTCTCAACAAATGCAAACAAATTGACCCTCATTATCACAGACCTGGCACAAGTAAATCAGAGCCACCCCCCCACACACACACTGAGCAAGCTCTACCATGCCCAGGCAGTATGGTAAAGTGCTCGCAACATTTACAATTAAAGTCTTATGGCCAGGCACTGCCAGTAATATCTACCTATGAAATCTGACTATTGGATCAAGTGGGACCAATAAGGGATATGCGTGTAGAACTCCTTAAAAGCTCAAACCTAAAAATTGAACATAATCTCCATTCACTTCCCCCTCCTGATCTTTTTCCACTGGCCTCTATCAGTCATCACTTGGCAAGTCTGGGCCGATCTTCTCTGATTGGCAGATTCTTATAAAAGGGTGTACTCACAAAAGTATGTTGTACACCTTAAATTCATGCAATTGTATTTGTTAATTATACCTCAAAAGAAATGAAAAAAAGAAAACCACAAAATACTCAGAAAAACATGATTAGCCATATCATCTGTTGAAACATTTTTAATGTCATGTTGCCATAAATGAGGTTTTAAATACCGATTTAAGAAAATTAATTTCTATCAAGAAATGTCATTAACAAAGTTAAAAAGAAAACAGAAAAAATTGCAAATATATATGAGATATATATGATTTTTACATATTAATGACGTATTATGACACATTTCATGAGTCTTTAAAAAATAGTAAGAAAACAATAATGCTTCCAGGGGAAAAAATAAACTGCTGAAAAGCAATTCAAAATAAAAAACCTAAATTATTCATATACAGTACATATGTGAAGAAAGTTCCACCTCACTCTCAAAGAAATAAACACTGATTAAGAAAATAGCCTTACCTCCACAAGTGAGTAAGATGAGGTAAGAATACTGGGCTGTGAGTGTACTGGAGGAAAAAAAAGTCACACTCCTCTCTACCCCAAAGTGACCATACTTAATGGGGCACCTTCTTGGAAGGTGCTTGTAGAACTTTTGTTTCACAAATGGCACAAAAAGTAAGCCAAATGAAAAAATTAAGAAAAGCAAAGGCTGCCTTTGAGAGAGAGAGAGAGGGAGACTGAGTGTTTATGTAATCTAGTAATCTGTAGTAAACACTTGCCAACTCCCCTCACACCTTCTTTGCTCCAAGTCCTCATTCCAAAAGTGTGGAGTGATAGTTCCTGAGTGCCAGGCTCCTCAGTGGGCTACACTTCTATACACATTATCAATGGCAAAAAACTCAGAGGATTTCAAAGAAAGATTCAGACATTGGCAGGAAAAAAAGGCGTGGGTGTGGTACGCAGGACACTTTCCAATTATCTTTGTGGTAAAAAAGCTTCTTTTCAAATATTAAAATATGAGAGAGGATAAATTTCTAGCTCTAGCCTAGCCAGCCTCTAAATGCACATTTAAAAAATCATGAACTGAGAGCTAGAGTGGATGGAAGGGAGGAATTAACAGATCATTTAGTGTAGACTCTTCATTTTACAGATGAGAAAACAGGCCCCTTAGAGATTAAGTGACTTGGTCAAGGTCATATAGCTTGTAATATTTAATCCATAATATTGCAAATGGGTTTTATCTTGACAGCTGTTTTAGGCAAATGGTGAATTACTAAATTATTTCAAAACTGCACCAGCCATGTGGGCTACCGGACACTTGAAATGTGGCAACTCCAAATTGAGATGTGCTATAAAATACACATCAGCATGTTTTGAAACATTGACATGAAGAATGTAAGATATCGCATTAATTTTTACACTGATTATGTGTTTAAATAATAACACTTTTGATATTGTAGATAAAATAAAATATATTATTAAAATTAATCTCATCTGTTTCTCTTTAATAATGTGACTACCTGAAAATTAAAATAATATCCATGATTCATATTATATTTCTACTGGACAGGGCTGCTCTAAAACATTATGATGTTATTCTTAAAGATTTAACAGAAATCCCCCATTTCACTATTTTAGAAAAAAGAACCATATTGCTCATTAAAAAAATATTTTAAAACTTATCACAAACATTCTTAATTGCAGTAATCATGTAAATGCAATGTTTTAGGAAAGAATGTATACATATCCATAAATTGTAAAGGCAATTACTGTAAAAGCTATTATTTTGAATAGCTAAATCACTCTTTTTGACCATTAAATTATTCTTGCTTCCAGTTTTCTGGTTGACCACAGCCTCCCTAAAACCATAGGGCATGATCAACTTGCTTGTTGTTTTTAGGGAAATCCAGGCAACCAAGGAGAGGTCATCTACATTTTCCAAACTGTCATTTTCCATTTTGTCTGGCTGCAAAAGCAACCGTATAAAAAACAATGGTGTTTGAATTTAAAAGGCAGAAGCTGATCGTTCGCAAAATCATATTTAAAAGAAAGCCAAAAATGAATGTCCAGAATACATACTGCCTTTGGTAAGATAAATCTTTCATTACCCCCATTACCAACAAATTCAGCATAGATGTGAGCAATAAATAGCACATACAGTATAGCCCACCATCTTTCAACCATTTGCCAGTCTGGATTGAGGCTGAGGAAAAGGATTAAGCAGAAATCAAAGACAGCCAAGCTCTAATGGTGTCTAATTAGCATAACAAAAGACACTGCCACAATCTTTCAGCAGTGGGCAATACATCTCATTAAAGAAGACTGAATAACGATTCTTCTCTCCTGCTCTCCTGCTCTCCTGCTCCCCCACCCCACCCCCACGCTTCTTGGCTTAGCTCTGGGAGCCCTGAGAGCTCAGCCCCAGCCTCGGCTTTATCCGCCAGGCTCTCGGGCTGCAGGGGAAGAGCCCACTTGTATCACTGTGCACCTGCATCTCAAGGCTTTATTCCGATTTCCTCTCCTGCTGTGAAAACGTAGCAAGTCCTGCTAGGCAGTTTATGGGAATATAGTATTGAGAAATGTCAATGATGACCTAAAAAAAATGAATACTAGTTTCCCCTAAAATGTCTTTCTTTAAAGAAAATTCATCTGGTATTTGTTTCTTTTTACCTATTGTTTTCCCCTTTAATATTACTTCACTGTGGAAGCTCAACTGAAATTCCAACAAATTGTACTGTACCCAGTAAGCAGCTGTGTGTATCCCTCACATGCATAGATATATGCACACATCACGTCATTTAAATGGGACTACACTGGTCCCATTTACACTGGTTCAGACCTATCCTCTCTCCCTAGTTTCTTCTGATGATAGACAAGTGAGAAAGTATATGAAATCCAACGTGGAAATTGAGGTTGCAGTTGAGCATGTGCGTTGTTTTTGTATACACTTCAACTAACCAAGAATAAAAGACTCCACTTAAACCAAGAATTTAAAAAAATTCTTTCAAGGTGATTACTAAGAAAGATGAAAGTTTTAAGTCATCCTAGGCACTTTTTCAAATCAATCTACTTTGGGAGAAGGACTGAGCGGGGAGGGGGAAGAAAAGGACATAGTTATATAGTCCAAACAGTTTCCAATTCAGAGCCATATTTTTTGATCAGTAACACCTTTCAAAAGGGAATTTAGTGTGAGGGCTGCTTTGATTTTTTTTTTAATGGCCTCTCTTGCCAAACACAATATATCCTCTACTTAAACCTGAACACTGCCATGTCTGCAAGTTGTTCGAGGGAAAGCTGTTTACCACAGATGTAGATAGGAACCACTGCAATCGCTCCTGAGACTAAATAGCAGAAACCAAGCCAAATCAGGAGTAGCTGGGAAACCCTACTGAACCGTATGTCTGGATTTTCCAAACTGCCACTGCATTGCAGGAACTGGAAGACCTTGAGAATATACAAGTCATTAAAATCACAGACTGGAGACCCAAGGTGAGACATTTTAACGCTATAATGCTCTGCACATGGTAGTATACATTAAAATAAAACTTGGAACACCGCAGATTCTAAAACATCCCTCTCTATGTGGTGAGCTATTCAGCATTCAATAGTTGGTTTCTACCTTCCATCCCCCAGGTGGAGTGGATATTTTTATCCTCTTTCCCACTGAATTATTCCTGTTTAATAGATCATATGGTACATATATACACACTGCATGAACACATTTTTTTACTTCTTGCCTATTTCTACCTTTGTTTTGTCAAAAAGTAGCAGGCAAATGTAACACATTACTATGAATCTATATTACTTTGGATTTTAAAGTTCATTCACAATAATTTTGTATTTTGATCCCCAGTCAGTGATTAGATCTCTCATAACAATCATGGTCCCAGTGGGTAATTTGGGACCATCTTTTTCCCTTTTCAGACACAGCTGCAGCCAGGATAAGAGCGTGAAGATAACTGATCAGGAACCTCCAGTTCCACGTCTGTCACTAACTAGCTGCTTGACTCTAAGCAGATCATTTCACTTTTGGGCCTCATTCTCCTCATCTGAAAAAAACAAGAGGATGGAGGGGCATAAAATCAACCGCCTGGAAAACTACTTCTGGCTCCCATAGTCTGCGTTTCTTAATTAAGAGAACCAGCAAGGTGTCCTGCAGTGCATGCACAGTGAAAAGGGAGGCTCGGCTGGCTGCAGAGTGGGTGGCATGGGCAGCACCCTCTTCCCCCCATCCCCTCCTCATGGACATGGTTAGGGGCTGGCCCTTGCCTGACAGCTTGGCATGAGTCTCATTACCAGTGTTCCTTCCTTTTATTCCAGCCTGGGATCGACCACGTTTGCCAAAGGACGAATGAAAGAACGAACAGAAGTAACATTTGGGAGATTTAGTGCACCTTCTGAAAGACATCATTAAAATAATTATGTGACTTGCGTCTTGAGTTGTCTTCAGGTGAATAATCTGGCTTTTGGGAGTCAGTGGTAGGACTAACAGTACCAAGGAAGTCCAACAGTAGGTGCTGGGAATGATTCCAGGAGGAGCTATTTTAACTGAATTCCAGCTTTGCACACATCCACCATTTACATAAGAAGACAATCTGTGAGCTGGAACACAGTCATGACTTCAGCATTACTGCTGGTCATCTTTATTCAAGTCGAGGAGATTTTAAGAAAACCGCCTTGGGGCTCTGTCCAATTACAGTTTTAGAACAGGGGTAACTTTTAGAAAGCAACACTGCATGGGTATTTCACTAGTTACTTGGAGTCCAGATTGTTGTTAAACATGCTAACAAAGCAGAAAACTGTAGGAGGAATTAGGATCCTGGACCCCAGCACAGGTCAGCGTCTGGTGGGCATTCTGCCATCCCTTTGGTAGAACCCTGCTAGTAATGCAGACAGATCTCTTTTTGCTCCCTTTTCGAAGCCACGACTCAAAAAGATTGCAGAGAAGACAAAACGTATTTAATGGGAAGAAAGGAGGAAAATTTTCCAATACTGATAAATCTGCAATTCATTTTTTCAGTAGCTATTGGAAGATGAATTATGCTGGGGAAAGGGGAAAAAAAAAAAAAAAACACCCAGAGCAGCTTCCTGTCATTTCTAAAACATGATCCTATGTCTGCCTGAAAGAGTTAAGGCTGTATAAATATTTATCATTCTTCTTTCAAAAGGATAAGAAAAATTCCCTTTGCATACATGAATTTTAGATTGCTAGGCAAACATGAAGAGATGGTCAGGGGCCCATCATCTTAATGAGGATATGGTAATGATAATGACTTTTTTTTCCCCCCAGCATGCTTATATGTGATCAAAACCTGGAGATTTTGATTTTATACTAAGGCATGCACAGACCCAAGAATAGTTAATGCGTTTAGGAGCATATGGATGGGATGACAGGAATACCATCAAGGGCTTACAGTGGGACCAGGGTGAAAGATTCATTAAAAGTGATAAATAGGATATGCCTTTCTTAATGTTCTGCAATTGCATATTCAATACAGCAGGCCAGTGACTATGCATTTTAACTGTCTTTATTTTTAAGAGAGCTGCCAGATTTTAATTACAGATTAAACAGTTATTTGCAAATGAGTACTTCTTCATTAACATACCAGAATAATAATAATAAACAATTCTCTGTTACTAAACAGTGCACAGGACAGCATGGAGTTTAAGAACAGTACACGGATATAACAAGCACTACAGCAGGGCAATACTCTACTTAATTTGAGCAAACTGATTACCTTAAAATATGTTAAAGAAAATAAGATAGATGAAGACTCACAAGATTTGAAATTCCATGAGTGGAGATTTTGTTACTTTTATTTGTAACAATGTTCCTGGTGCCTAAAATAATGGGCGGCTCACAATAGGTCCTAAGCAAATATGTTGAAAGAACCAGTTCTTTTAATAAGTTTATAGTTGTATTTTTACAGTTATAATGTCAAGCACTGATATCTTTTGAAAAATTACTAAATTGGCATATTTCTCAACAGATTTAATTCTGTAACTTATTCTAAAGGCTTTAGAATAATTGTATTTTCTGTAACCAGCTTCATGACAAAGATCAACTATAATAATCTTATTTCATGTAGTTTTTTATTTTTCATTTTCACATGATTTTTGTTGTTTCCAATGCATAGAAGAAGCAAAGAGAATTTAAGAAACTTTGTTTCTTAAATTTAAGGATACTACGCAAGTTAGATATAGCTCCCAGGTACCTAGCTTCCTAGCCGTGTTCTCTATAGTATACAGTGCCATACCATCTCTTTGTTTCTTATTACGTGTCTGGAAGAAAGCATGGAATGTGCTTTTTTAAGAGAAACTAGGAGGTACCGTAATAACCACTTATAACAGATATTCTATCAATACAGTAAAGCAGAAAAAGATGGGAAATGAAAGAAGAATTTTCATTATCACTTTCAATTATCAGTAGAGAAAGATGGGAAATAATTAAAATATTTCTCAAAATGTCTATTTAGAGTTCTCTACTTTGTATTAGGTTACAAGATATCAATACAGAACTGCTAAGAAAATGATCTTTTAAATCAACATATAAGATTTGTGATTAGATCTCTGTGTTAGTCTGTTATGTGCTGCTGTAATGGAACACCTCAAGACTGGGTAATTTATTTTATATATTTCTTTTCTTTTCCTTTTTTTGAGTTGGAGTCTCACTCTGTCCCCTAGACTGGAGTGCAGTGGCAGCTCCCCTGGCCACTGCAGGCTCGATCTGCTGCGCTCCGGTGATCCTTTCGTCTCAGCCTTCCAAGTAGCTGGAACTACAGGTGTGCGCTACCACATCTGGCTAATTTTTGATTTATTGTAGAGATGAGAGCTCACCAAGTTGCCCAGGCGGGTCTTGAAACCGCGGGCTCAAGCAATCCACTCACCTCGGCCTCCCAAAGTGCTGGGATTACAGACTGAGCCACTGAGCCTGGCCTATTTATTTTATTTTAAAGATGTGGGGTACAACTCAGGTTAGGTATAAAAGTGGTCACTGTACAGGTAAAGTTTGGGCCTCCCTTTGGTCCCCATTTTGCCTGGTTTGAGATTAGGTACCCTTATTGAGGCTCTGTCCCCTCCCCTTCCCACTCTGGCAGTATCCCGCTACTGCTAATCCCTTTCTTATAGTATTATGCTAAATATTCAGGGTCTGCTTATGAGTGAGAACATGTGGTACACTTTGTTTTTGTGATAGATCACTGAGTATGACAGACTCTAAATCCATCCAAGTTGCTGGGATGGACTGGGTAATTTGTAAAGAAAATAAGTTTATCTTCTCACAGTTTTAGGGGTTGAAAAGTCCAAAATCAAGAAGCTGGCATCTAGTAAGGGCCTTCTCACCGCATCATCCCATGTTAGAAGGTGGAAAGGCAAACAGAGGGCAGTAGAGGGACAGTAAGAGGGGGTTGAACTTGTCTTACTATAAGGAATCCCATTCTCACAGTAACACTAATCCATTCAAGAAGGCAGGGCCCTCATGGCCTAATAACCTGTTGAAGGTACCACCTACTGACACTGCCACATTGGGGATCTTGGGGATGGACTTTGGTAGTCCCCTCTAAAACTCATGCTGAGATTGAACTGCCATTGTAACAGTGTTGAGAGACAAAACCTTTAAGAGATGATTAGGTTGTAAGGGCTCTGCCTTCATGAAGGATTAAGGCCATTATCATGGGAGCAGGTTGGTTATCTCAAGCACAGGTGTCTCTCTCTTTATGTGATCTCTCTCTCCCTCTCTCCCTCTCTGTATCCCTTGCTCTCCATGTGATCCCTCTGCTGTGTATGACACAGCCCGAAGGCCCTCACTAAATGCCAGCGCTATGCTCCTGGACTTCCCAGCCTCCAGGACTGTGAGAAATAAATTTATTTCTTTGTAAGTCACTCAGTCTATGGTATTCTGTTACAGCAGCACAAAAAAGACTAAGATGAGTTTCCAACACATGAACTTCAGGGGACACATTCCAATTATGGCAACCTCTAAATTGACTTCAGCCAGATGAAGTTATAATGGGCTTTTACTGTTCAGAAGTTAGTAAATTTCGGGAAAATGAAAGTCAGATATGAACAGTCCTTGCTTGCAGACCACAATCAGAGGATAAAACCACAAAAGGTTCTTCAAAAGATGTAATTGTTTTTTGCTTAGGGGACATACAAGATGAATAAAAACCAACAAAATTGGTAGCCTGAGGTGCCACTCATACCTAGTCAAAAAAGTATGTGGGAAGAAGTTTTAAAATTCAAAATGTTAATTCAATTTTCTTTTTTTTTTTTTTTTTTGAGTTGGAGTCTCACTCTGTCACCCAGA
>NW_007258206.1:210159-220426 GCF_000164805.1 Carlito syrichta | reverse complement strand
AATACACACACACACACACACACACACACACACACACACACACACACACACACCTCTCTTACCTATAGAGATTCAGTTTAAGAAAGGTCAGGGATGCCACATACAGCTTTTGTACTCACATTAAAAGTGGGAAACTAATTGTAATAGATACTACTGCAACATTAAAGCCCTACCTCAAGGAAGAAGTCAAATACAGATACCTTCTCCCAACCAACAGAGACCCACAACTCCGTCATAGCCACAGCTACAAGCAGAAACTCACACTAGATCTACCTGGAAGGGATGAACTAGGAAGCAATCACAGGTTTTATTAAAGTTCCTTGCAGCAAGCCAGCACAGTGGCTCACATCTGTAATCACAGCATTTTGGGAGACTGAGGTAGGAGAATCACTTGAGGTCAGGAGTTTGAGACCAGCCTGAGCAACATAACGAGATCCCCATATATACAAAATATAAAAAATTTAGCTGGGTGTGGTGGCATGTGTCTGTAGTCCCACCTACTTGGGAGACTGAAGTAGGAGGATCACTTGAGCCCAGGAGTTCAAGACTACAGTGAGTTACAATCGTGCCACTACACTACAGCCTAGCGACAGAGTGAGGCTCTGTCTCAAAAAATAAAAAGCAAGTTTTAAAAAGAAGTTATCAGCCGGGTTCGGTGGCTCAGCCTGTAATCCCGCGCCTTTGGGAGGCTGAGGTGAGTGGATTGCCTGAGCCCGCGGGTTCGAGACCCGCCTGGGCAACTTGGCGAGATCTCATCTCTACAGTAAATCTAAAAAAAATTAGCTGGGTGTGGTAGCGTGCGCCTGTAGTTCCAGTTACTTGGAAGGCTGAGGCAGAATGATCCCCGGAGCCCAGCAGGTCAAGGCTCCGGTGGCCAGGAGCGGCCACTGCACTCCAGTCTGGGCGACAAAGTGAGACTCCAACTCAAAAAAAAATTAGTTTCTGCTACTATTTGTACAAACTACCATGATGACAGTGGGCATAGTACTGCCACCACCATGACTTTTGTTCTAGTGATAAAATGGCTCACCTTATTTCACCACCAAACACCCTAAGGTTATCCTCATTCTACAGATAAGAAAACCAAGGCCCACTAAGGTGGTCTGAGCCAAAGTCACACAGTTCATAATGGTAGAGCTGGTGATTTCCCCCTTTTTAAAAACACTCTAAAATTTAAAGTGCTAGTATTCTATTACTTGGCGTATTCATGGACAGAGACTTGTGCAGCAAATAAAAGTGCTGTTCTAAGCCGGGCATGGTGGCTCACACCTATAATCCCAGCACTTTGGGAGGTGGAGATGAGAGGATTGCCTGAGCCTAGGAGTTTGAGACCAGTCTGGGCAACTTGGTGAGACCTCGTCTCTACCATAAATCAAAAAATTTGCTGGGTGTGGTGGTGTATGCCTGTGGTTCCAGCTACTTGGAAGGCTGAGGCAGAAAGATTGCCTGAGCCCAATAGGGATGAGGCTGCGGTGGCCATGAGCATGTCACTGCACTCCAGCCTGGGTGACAGAGTGAGACTCCAACTGAAAAAAAATGTAGGTGATTAGCTTAAAATATTTACTAGTTTAAAATATTTAGTCCCCAAAACTTTAATTCTGATTTTTATAAAATACAAATATATATTATGAATAAACAACTGTTTCCAAATTCCTTAGCTTGCAGGAAAGCTACTAGACAAGAAATAGAAAATACTAATTATTAAAAAACATTCCCCTGATTCCTCCCCAACATTCTATAGAAAATACAGGGAAATGCCCACTGAGGAAATCCTTGCCTTTGACTGGGTATCTTCATGTTCAGTGTGTGACTTAATGTTGAGTATTAGTCTTGAGGTTAAATAAAGCCCAGAGTGATAAGTGAAGAAAACATCCATGAATATGCAAATACTGTAATGATAATGAATGTAATGATAATGGTTAGCTGTATTGGGTAAATCCTCTTGGATCATCCTTTAGATACAAGTATAACTAGTTCATTTAACACATGAGAACAGGTGCCATCCCTTAAGAAACTGACAACTGTTATATGAAAGTACGTTGCTGGAATACTGCTAATAATTAGAAAGGTCTAGTGACAGTACAAGGGAGTTATTGTCTGGAAACTTTTTTTGCATCATTTTCAATCAGATGAATTCCTTTTGCAATGTCTTAACAAGATCAACTTTCCTCACCGAATTCTCCCTTTTTTCCAAATAAAAAACCTTACATACGAGATAAAATGAACATGAAAAGCAAATTTTAAGAAAAATGATGCTTCCACATTTCAAATAAATATGGCTTCCTCTTCATTATTTGAGTTCAGAATCACATAGGGCACATATTAACAGTGCATTCATATTTTCTCTACTATCAGTAGAATTACAACATAAATGATAAAGGATTTACAGAGAAACTATAAGCATTGGCTTTGAGCAAGAATTTTATGTTATAAAAGATCCTTAAGGCCAGGTGTGGTGGCTCATGCCTGTAATCCCAGCACCTTGGGAGGCTGAGGTTGGCAGATCACTTGAGCCCAGGAGTTCGAGACCAGCCAGGGAAATATAGTGAAACCTCATCTCTACAAAATAAATAAATAAAAATAAAATAACATAAAATAAAAATGAGCTGGGTGTAGTTGCACGTGCCTGTAGTCCCAGCTACTCAGGATGCTGAGGTGGAGTGATTGCCTGGGCAACACAGTGAGACCCCAACTCAATAACAGCAACAAAAATCTTTAAATATATAACACCTGTTATATAGTTTAGAATGACAAGAAATTGAACTTCTTGACTATTTCCTTTTGTTTATCATCTTACTCTTTCTCCATTACACAGCCCTTTCCCTGGCTACCGTATGATTGTTCCTTAAACCTCCATGTCTCATCTTCTCTGCCGTATAGATGCAACACTGGTTGGTATGATCTTTTAAGTCCTATTTCCTTATGTAGCCAATAGACTAGAAAAATCTCAATGGTGATAAAAAAGTGTTGAATTCAAGTGAAATTCTGATTTTTGTTTGGAGAAGGGGTTCAGTTTTGGCATCCATAAAATGTGAAAAACTTATATTAAAGAACTATATATAAAAATATCAACTAAAATACTACAGAATGCATTTTAAAAATTTCACTTCTCATGTTGGTTTATTCAACATTCTGATTAGGTTGCTGGGCTAAGAGAACATTTTAATCAAAAATATACTATTACACCATGTGCTTGCTCTCATCATCTTTTTGGAAAATCATTAAATAATTCTTCAGTTTCCTTACAGTACCAATGCTTGATTAGATCCAGTTGCCTTTTGTGAGATAATGTATCCCTCTGCCACTAAAAAATAAAAAAATAGATTAGAGGAAAACTAAATAATACCCAACCAGGTTGAGGATCATATTACACTCTTTGAATCAAGTGTTGGTTTTGTAAATCAAATGTTCTGGCTTTGTTTAAAACACCTACTTCACTCATGTATTCAGTTTTTAGTAGTTAATGAAAAGACAGTAGAAAAAAACCTCATAAACTAAAGTCTATAACAGAATTAGGCGGCCAAAACAAATCTATAAAAAATTCCTAATTATTATAAAGCAAAATTAGTTCTTCCTGTGTTTGATAACATACATTCTCTAACAAAATAAAGTATATATATGTAAGAGGGGAGGGGAAGTAAGGAATTGATGTTCAATATCAAAACAATAATTATCATGATAATAAACAAATACCATTAAAATGGAAATAAGCCAATGTATTAAAGTGGAGGGGAAAAAAAATCAACTTCCAAACTAGAAGAGACCCAATTTTAAGAACAATGCAACATATTATCAATTTTCATTTTATTCAAGTCGACTTAAATTAACTGAGGATACCCCAAAGCCTAAAAAAAAAATCACATTTCAGTATGATTCTAATTTAAGAAGGAGAAGCCTTGCTTATGTAAGTAATTCAAAAGAACATCAGAGTTGTGGATTTTTCTAATCATAATTCTCCTCCAACAGTCAGAGAGCTGTGTGGCTTGCTTTCTGAAAACCAACATCTTTCCCGTGAAGATACTCCAGGGGCAGAAAGACCCTTTGCCTAACCTGCCTTGTGCTTTGTAAGGTTTCACATTCTAGTGCACATGTTCCATCCTTCATGTGCAGGCAGTTAGCTATACAAATACATTCAAAGCAATATTTTGGTCTCCTTTATCTAGACTATAATTTACAAAAGAAACCAAGCAGATCTAAAATTCCACAGCCGAGGAGATGAGCTGCATGTTTAGCAGACACACTTGCCTCACTTGTGCATCGTTTTAAATGTCAGTCTGTTCACTTTGTGAGTCACTGTTTGGCCTTGCAACAATAACACCAACTTAATCAGCATTAAACACTCACAAACAACCTATGATTGTAAATTGATTAATATACAGAAAATGTTATTTTCTTTTAGAATGGTACTTGCATGCAGAATCAAGGGTTAAATCTTTAATGCTCCTTTTATCACACAGTCTTAAAGAAAGCTAATTAACTTCTGTTCCATCTAAGGATGTGTGCTAGGAAAAAAAAAAATATTCATTCCATCTTATCACTTAACAAATAGCTATAGTAAAGTGCTTTACAAGTGTTAGCCAGTTCAATGCTCAAAACACCTCATGCAGCAGGGATCTCTTCATGAGGAGTCTGAGACCCAGAGGCAAGAGGTCCCTTGCCCAAGGTCCCACAGCTGGTAGGTGACAGGCCCAGCCTGCGTTCAAACCCTGCAGTCTGGCTCCAGAGTCCAAGCTCTAAACTACCATGCTATGCTACCTCGTCAATTTTAAAGTCAAGTGACAGTCATAAAGTAACGTTACAAATGCTTAATTAATCCTGGGGAGCTGATTACCACTATGAAGCTTGCTGGGAAGTTAAAATGTTCCCTTTTTTATCAGAAGACCTTTGCTAAACCAAAATGAAATATTCACAACTTTAGGAGATAAAAGTCAAATTGACACCTTTAAAGTCATCAAGGGATCAAAGAGACTATGCAGCTAAGATGGTAACTTTAATGTTCACTTATTTATTAGTAATTTCAAACCTGTCTAGTTTTTATAGAGAAATCAGTGTACAATATGACATACACAACCATGTAGCCTTTGAAAATGAAAATAAAACATTAAATCTGTGGAAGTAGAAGCTATTTATACTCTACTCCTAAGTTTAGGTTACTAAAGCTGACCACTGAATTTGTCTCTGAGCTTCCTGACAGTCAAGGCAAAAAAAAAAAAAAAAAAAAAAGGCATAGTCACTGAGATAGGCTCCATTGTCTCAACAAAAGAATACGAGAAGCTTTATTGGGAAAGCAGATTTAATACAACTAACAGACTTATAATCTTAACCTATTTTGTGCACAGATTTTATAGTCAGAAAATGTATTTTGTCATCCTTGTCTAGGTAAGTGCTTTGTATATAGAAGCTACCTAAAATAGGTCAAAATAAAATACCATGTATTGCCACATACAAGCATTTTTTGGCTATGTAATAGTAGTTTCAGCTCTGCCATCTCACAGAGCCACCATTAACGCTCAATTGGATTAATGGCCTCCTAATACAATTCCTGGCTCTATTTTATGTCGCTCTGATTCATTTCCCACAATCCATCTAGAGAGATATTTTTAAAACTCAAGTCTAGTCATGTCATACCTACATTTAAAACCCTACAGAGGTTCCCCACTGCTCTCAGGAGAAAGTCCAACACCTTATGTTGCCACATAAAGCTCTACTTTATTTTTTAAATTAGCGCACAGGAGGCCATATAATGAAGATGTCATAATTTATTTAACCACTTTCCTATTAATGGACATTTGGCTTGTTTCCAATTTTTGGCAATTACCAACAATAATACATGTCTCTCTGAATACAAGAGTGAGTATTTCTCTAGAAGTAGAATTACTAGGTTGAAGGGAAAATATGTACATTTATGATTTTCATATATACAGTTGCTTTGCCCTCTAAAATGGTCGTATCAATTTATACCTTCCGTGTAATTTATGAGGGCTTTCATTCCTGCACCCAACAACACTGTAGGTTATCAATTATAAAATTTAAAAAACCTGCCAACATAAAAGATGAATAAATATTTTTGTTGTAATTTTTGTTTCCTAATTGCCAGTGAGAAAGAATACCTTTCATAAGTTTATTGAGTATCTTTGTCCATTTTTCTGTTGACTTACAATTACTAAATGAAAATTATTTTATTTTTTATGCTTTTTGCTTATCTCTTAATCTGTTTTTTACTTATATCATTCATTATATAGAAGTTTTTACTATTTTTAACTAAAATTTACCAAAAATCTTGTTGGTCTTTTAACTAAGATTAGACTGACTCTATAGAATAATATGGGGAGAGTTGATATTATCAGTATGTTATATTGTCCTGTACAGGAATATGTTATGTTTTATAATTTAAATATACTTTCTATACTATTCATAAAAGTATCAGCTTTCATTATAAAGGTCTTATATATTTATTTCTCTTGCCAGATTTATTTCCGGGTATAAGTATTTGCTTAGTTTTTTATTTTTTTGGTGTATGTGATCTTTTTCTATTGCACTTATTTAAATTGTCCTTCTCTGTTAATTTTATTTTTGATGAGATTGTGTAGCTAGTTCCAAGTCAATGGTCTTATTAGTTTTTCAGTTAACCATCTTGCATTTTGTGTAACTGTTTGCATACTTGTCTGTATTCTCCAGTAGATCAAAATTTTCATGAGAAAAGAAATCATTTCTACCTTTCACTGTCTTCATCTCATTACCTAGCATAGCTTCTAGCGCACATAGTAGGCAATCAATAAATACTTTTTGACCTAAATAAAATTGAAAATGTAGATTTGGGATTCTCTTCTCAAAAATAAGCGTCAATGAATGTTCATTTCTCCCTACAGTGAGTGGGCACACTTCCTGAAGAAATAAACGTAGGATTCTACTACCCAAAACTCAATCATTAACCTATGAAAACACATATGAAAGTGAAAAACATTTTCCTAAATACACATCGAAGCAAAGAGGAAAGAAAAACTCCAAATAAATCAGTTTAAAGATAAAAAAGATCAGAACACTCACACACTAGACATAGAAAAATAAGAAAATCCACAAAATATTCAACTTTAGCCTTCAGAAAAATAAGAATAATAACTCAAACAACAGCCACATCCTAAGAAATATGGAAGAAGGGAATATAATGATATAAAAAATACAAAAACAAGGCATAAAAACAGGTACAATTACTCATCCAAGCATATGTTTGTGTGGGGAGGGAAGAACTCATAAGAACAAAACAAAATAATATAAAAACATCAATACTAAAGCAGACAAAACTTTAGCAAAACCAGTCAAGACAAAAAAAGATAAAGACAAAATGAGGAATGAAAGTGGCATGCTAATAATCCAGAGAATATTACTTTATGCTAATAAATGTGAAAAAATAAAATCAATGAAATGGGTAGTCTGTTGTAGGAAAATATCATAAAAATTGACTCAAAAAAAAAAAAAAGCCAATAACACACACAAGCAACTAGAAAGGTTATTAAACAATTTCCTCTTAAAGACTCTGGCCAAAAAGAAATGCAAATTATAACCACAAAGAGGTATCACCTCACCGCAGTTAGAATAGCTATTATTAGAAAGTAAAAGAACAACAGATGTTGGCGCAGTTGCAGAGAAAGGGGAATACTCATTCGCTATTGGTGGGATTTTAAACTAGTTCAACCTCTGTGAAAATGGGGATTTCTCAAATAATTAAAAATTCAATTACTATGTCACCCAGCAATCTCACTGCTAGGGATCTACCCAAAGGAAAGGAAATCAATACATGGACATACTGCTCGTATGTACACCGTAGCACTATTCAAAACAACAAAATCATGGAACCAATCTAAGTGTTCACCAACAGTTGAAGGGTTAAAGAAAATGTGTCATTTTTACACCATGGAATACTATGCAGCCATAAAAAGAATAAAATTATGTCCTTTGCGGCAACATGGATGGAGTTGGAAAACATCCTAAGTGAACTGACTCAGAAACAGAAAACCAAACACCAAACACATTCTCACTTATATGTGGGTGCTAAATGGTTACAAAGATGGAAATAACATACTGGGGACACCAATAAGGAAGGAGGCAGGGAGAGGGACTAGGGTTCAGAAATTACCTCTTGGGTACAATGTTCACTATCTGGGGAATGGGCCATCTGAGACCCAATCCCTACCACTACACAGTATGCGCATGTAATGAACATGCATATGTACCCTCTGAATCTAAAATAAAGATTTTTTTAAAAAAAAGTCAGAATCTGGGCAAGAAAACTTTACAATTTTCATGGAACAGAATCCCAATGCTACAAAAACAGATCCAGAGTACAGAAAAAATATAGAAAATAACCTCATTAGATTTTACAAAGGCAGTATGACTATGACTGAAAAAATCTGACCACGGTAGTATGAAAAGATAATCATAAAAACAAGCGTTTTAACCTTGAGGCAGTGTCATAAGGAGGAGGCTTTGGAGGTTGAATCCCGGCTTTACCATTTAGTAGCTATACCACTTTGAGAAAGTTACTTTCTTCTGTGATGTCCCAGATTGTGAGGATTAAATGAAATAACCTCATATAAAGCTTAGTCTCATGTGAACAACACAATTTTGGATGGCTTCAGGGGTAGGACTGTCCACGGTCTCCTTAAAATATGTAAAGATCTGCATATGTGTCAGTATGTTCATTTTTTGAAAGGAAAGTTCATGAGATTCTTAAATGAGTTACAGCACTTCCAATGTTCAGATGCACTGCCACACGTTAAACTTACTTCTGAATATAGATGCAGAACAAAAAGGATGAAATAGAAGCAAAATACAAGACACATTGAAAAAAATCATTCCTCAATACCAAAAAAAGATTAATCTTTAGAACCAAAGGCTACTATGGGATGAGAGTGTATACTGGACAGCTTTTCTAGAAAGCCACTTGGCAGCATCTACCAAGAACACTTTAACCTAATAATACCTGTACCCTTTAACCTAAAATTGTGCTTCCAGGAATACAGCTATAGAAAATGACCACTAGAAAAAAAAAATGTATGTATGAGATACTTATTATGAAGTTATACTAATAAACATTGCCCCCAAACAGAGGAATGATTAGTAAATGGATATATTTATTCAATGGTACATTATGTAGCCATTAAAAAAAAATTCTGAGAACTTAAGTGACGCAAAACATTGCTCACAAAATAATTTTTAGAAGTAACCTATATATACAGTATGATGACAGTATTGTAAAATAAAATTAATACACATGGCCTAAATGAAGGAAATACCCCAAACTGGTCAGACTGATGAACTTTGAGTGCTGGGGTTTGGTGATTACTATTTTTTCTTCTCTTTACTTTTCAGATTTTCTGTAATAAGCCTTTAAAAAACTACCAAAAAACCATTTAAAAATATCTTATTAACAAAGGCTGGCAATCAGATCATCAGGGCTATTGTTCCTCATGTAGTGATGGTAACACTATTACTTCAAATTTTATCTGGTATTAAGATAATGTAAGAATATTGTCAATTAATGATACAGCTAGAAACAGACTATCATTTACAAGTCTTCTGAATAGCCTAAGAGTATCAGCTAAATGCAATGGAATCTGTCTGAGGAGCCTAGGGTATACTGTCTTCCTTAGTCTCTGTAAATTACATGAAGCTTTCACCACCTTGCTCATGGAAATATCAGGAAAAAGCATTCATTGCATCAGCAACATTTTAGAAACAGTGCCATGATATTTTTTAATCCAAGCTTTAAAAGGAAGAAAGAAAACCCAAAGAAGTCCTTAAGTAGATAATGTATATGAAAAAAGATAATTAATGAAACGACTGTTGTTAATTTTCAACCTAACTCCCGTATTGGAAGAGGTGATTTCTCTACCAGTGCATCTTCTGCAGTCAGTAAAATATGGTCCTGGTGATCACCTCAGGTGGCACGCTTCCAGTATTTCATCAAACAGCGCACTCTAAACTTCACCAGTGTGCTCCATATTAGCTGTCTTCCCTATTACTTTGCTTCTCTCACTGGTAAATATGAATTTTCCTACAGTCTTCAGAAATTTGATGGCTTTTCTATCACTTTTCCCTCCTCCTATCAGAAAATTGACAAACCCACCAAGGATTATGCTAGTCTGGTAAGCATCACTTTTTAAATTATACAGGTTTTTGGTGGAGACACAGGTGTGTGGCACTTGTAGTATCTGTTCATCTCTATTATCAGGGGGTGGACTTTGTAAAATATTCTGGTTTTTTTTTT
>NW_007258206.1:175654-210139 GCF_000164805.1 Carlito syrichta | reverse complement strand
TTTTTTTTTTTTTTTAAATGCCCAACTTTTAGACGATCTTATTTTGCTTCTGCCAGTGTTCCTTTCATCTGGATAAAAACCATCCTGCATAGGTTCCAACTTTCTGTAAATAAATAATCTCTTTTTTGTTCCTCACGTGATTTCTAGCACTCTGTCTTGCAGTCCAGGAGGTGTTATCTACACTAAATTAGCTCTGTCTTGGGCAGAAAAGCATACACTTCCATACTGACATCTTGGTAAAGGAAGAGATTTATAAAGAGGAGAGAGGAGAAAAGGGTATGTGAGAAAGAGAGAGACAAAGAAGTAGATGGGAATAAAAAGCAAGACAGACACACACAGAGAGAGAGAAAGAGACAGAGAAATATCAAAGCTCTGTTGGTTGGTAAATATATTATCTAACAGAAAACCACTAAAGCCTCCTATTTATGTGGGCTATGGGTACCACAGCATATTAGAAATAGTTTTTATAGCTCTTTGAAATGACACTGAATTTTAGAATGTTCCCTTTAGCCCTTTGAAACAGATGGTATGCTTTTTATTTTGAAATTACCCCTTCAATTTTTCCCAGTTGTGGTGTATTGTTTTCTGATTAGTAAGACAATAGCTCTGAGTCCAAGGAAATATGCAGTTACACAAAAAAGAAAATTTTCTCCTGTGTAGCTATGCTAGTTAAGTATTAACGGTTCTTCCCACTAGTGAGTCAAAATTAATTTATTTGTAGCTTCCATATGTTACCTGTAGAGCATCTGCTCAAATGAGTTGTCTTTCCAGGCAGGTTGACATTTTAGGACCCTGATGATAATCCCATTTTGATGATAATTTCATCTCAAATGCCCTTTGTGAGTAACACAATGAGACAGCTGGAGCACCCGGATGTTACCTGAGTTGGATCTGGTTCTCACTAGGAGGAGGAGGCTGAGTACACTAGTGTTAGAAGTTCTCAGTTGCCCTCACAAAGAAGGGCTGACTTGATTACATTGACTGAACTTGATTGCATGGATCTACTTGACTGCATTTCTGTTTTTGTGCTCAAGTCACTTGTTGGCATGCTCCTTGTGGTCAACTGCAATCTTTGGTACATGCGGGATGTACCAAATGCAATGTGGAAAATAACGTCACCATTCCTCAAGTTTCTTGACCAATGATGATGCTCTGCCAGCTCTGCAAAATTGTTTATAACCTAGTATACCTTCTTGAAGAGTGCACTCATCTGAGTTTATTTTTCAGCACAGAACAGTTTTAAGGGCTTCTGTAGAATAAGATGACAGAGGGCCCTCAGAGGCTCAGACATGTATTCTGACATCAGCTTGTAGGCCCTTTGCGTCTCTGAGTAAGGCTTATGAAGTCACTTGGTAAATACATTTTTTTCAGTTAAATAAAATGGAATCTAGTGATATATTTCACTAGTGATGAAAAATGTGTTAGACAAAGTGCTGTCAACTGGTCATCCATTAATAATATACTTAAAAGTTTGGTCACTAGCCAGGCTCAGTGGCTCAGTCTGTAATTCTGCGCCTTTGGGAGGCTGAGGTGAGTGGATTGCCTGAGCCCGCGGGTTCAAGACCCGCCTGGGCAACTTGGTGAGACCTCATCTCTACAATAAATCAAAATTAGCCGGGTGTGGTAGTACGCGCCTGTAGTTCCAGCTACTTGGAAGGCTGAGGCAGAAGGATCATTGGAGCCAACAGGTCGAGGCTGCAGTGGTCGGGAGCAGCCACTGCACTCCAGTTTAGGTGACAGAGTGAGACTCCAAGTCAAAAAAAAAAAAAAAAGTTTGGTCACTTAGTTTATAAGCTTTGCTGCAGTTGTCTGAGAGTGGGTATTCTCACTGTGTCAAAGGAAGGTCAAAGAACAGAGTACAGAGTCTCTTGCATTTTACGTAAGTTTGATGTCAGCAGAGTGTGTACCCTTGACCACAGTGGGGCCTTAAATTATTAAATAATTCTGGTGACACAGGCTAAATGATAATGTCGAGTAGCTATTTTTGGGTAAGATCTTCATATCTGCTATAAACTAATTGCTGCCTTTGGTTCTAAGTTAATTAAACATTTTCTGGTATTTATAAAATGGTCCTTCCATGGTTCATATGAATCAGTCATGGTCACTTTTGGTGGCACATTCATTTGATGTGACTAAGTCAATCAACTGTCAAGCTTTGACAGCACATCTGGCAGAAATATTTTAGAAAGGCTACCCTAAAATCAAAATCTAACCGCATTACCCCTCAAACTCTTCACCTGGCTCAAAAACTCCACTGAAACAGCCCAAATTCATTACTTCTAGAGGATGAGCCCCACGCTAACCACAGCCCCATTAGATGCACACTTCAGCCAGCCACCATGACAATTCTGCTTTCCTGATGTCACATTGCTTTCACCTACACGATCTCATTCATACCTCATGCCGACTGCTTGAAGAATCATTATCTTTAGGACACAGAAGGGAAACTGAGGATCCCAGAGCTTAAGTGACATACTCAAGATCACCCAGCTGGCAAGTGGTGGAATCAGATGCCAGTTGGGGTGTTCTGTCTTCAAGGATGGTTTTCTTTCCACCTTCACACTTGCCCTTATGACAGACCAGCATTGAGGGAGGCCAGAGCATAAGAAGCACACGGGACAGGCTAAGTGGGGAATGATGCAGTCAGCACTTTCTCCTTCCACACTATCATTTGATTATTCTTCAATTTAAAAAGTCTATGTTCCAAAATAGTTTAATTAGGCTTAACATTTTTCCTTTTCAATAAAAATGTTCTATGTGTACTCTTAAAGTAGTTTATTGAAAGCTAAGTCTTTGTCCACCTACATTTTTTTCAGTCGTTGAATTCCAGATGAGGATGTTTGACTTGGTTGATGACTTGTATATCACAGGACCCAGCCCATCGAGAAGGTAGTAAAGCCATTAGCCTTTGACAAGGCTGCCAGATTGGAAGGGCAGCATCCTGTCTGCTTGCCCCTCTGGGAGAGCTACACCACTTCATGCCTGGCATGCTATATATACATGCTACCCTCAATCTCCCCTACAGTTCCCTTTTTCAGCCTTGAATCTGGTAGGAGAATTTTCTTTACATCTCAATCTAGCCACCTGAAACCTTTTAATGGTCCCACATCATCTACAGAATAAAGTCCAAGCTCCACCTGCAAGCACAATTCCCACCTCTCTGCACTGTAAGGGATAATACCTCATTTTGGGACAATATTGAAAAATGACATGAAGTTCTCTGAACATGGTATGTTCTCTCATACATCAGTACCTCTGTATTTATCGCTTTTTTTCCTTATTTGGTTATCAGGTCAACTCCTAATAATATGAATACTAATTCTGTGCCAGGCACTATTCTACAATGCCCACAACAACTCTGTAAGGTAAGCACCATTTTTATTCCCCATATGATGATGCAGGAACTACCGGCACAGAATGGTTAAGTTACTTTCCAAAGGTCACACAAAGAGTAAATGAAAGAGCCAGGTGATGAATCCAAGTAGTCTGCTTCCAGAATTGTCTTCTAAATTACAGAACTAGTTTTTAAATTCAGTTGTCCTTCCTCTGTGAAACTTCCCCCATGTGGCCCCTGATCTCAGGTTGGTAGGGCACCCCCTCTTTTAAACAGCACACTTACAGCATTGCTGACCTTTCATAGCACAGACACTTCTACTAGTCGCATTTTTTTTTTTTTTTGAGCCGGAGTCTCACTCTGTTGCCCAGGCTGGTCTTGAACACCTAGGCTCAGGCAATCTTTTTGCCTCTGCCTCATAAAGTATTGGGAATACGGACATAAGCCATTGCACCCGGATGGCTTGCTTTGACCAGGGTGGTGAGCAGTGTCCTATTCATCCTGTCCTCAGTCTCCACATGCTCAGGACATGGTCAGTGCTAAAGAAATGCGCTTTGGTTGAATGGAATGCAAAATACCATTAAAATGAATACTACACGTCAAAAGAAAAATTTACTAATTTTTACTGATTATTAATTTACTAATCTTCTTAGAGTTCTCACACCAGAGTATTTAACTTCAATATTTAATTATAAAGGTTCTTTTTTAAAAACCCCAAAACGTAAAAAGAAGCTATTAACGTATTTGTTACACCTTTTCAGAACTGTTCTGAGTAAATAAAAACAATCCGTTAGCTCTCAACCATTTTTTGGTTCTTTATATTTTGACCTTGGAATTCACAATAACAATGTTCTTTTTACCACACAACAACAACAACAACAAAAATGCAGACCCACGCTTTAGGAGAGTTGGGCAATAAAGAAGAAGCTGCTGAGGCGGAAGGATCGGTGGAGCCCAGCAGGTCGAGGCTGCAGTGGCCGGGAGCGGCCACTGCACTCCAGTTTGGGGGACTGAGTGAGACTCCAACTCAAAAAAAAAAAAAAGAAGAAGCTAAGGTTAGGAGGGGAGTGACGGGTCAGAAATTCTCAGACCAGCATAATAATTTCTTCTTTTTTAATTTTTATTTTAAAGATATGGTGTACAATTCAGGGTTAGGTATATGAATGTTCATTATGCGGTACCCTTGTTGGTGAGGTGTGCCCCCCTCCCCCAGCAGTTTCCCACTACTGCCAATCCTGCCCTCCGAGCATAATAATTTCAATAATGACAAGTGGTCCTTACTCTCCTGAAACAGAACATGGAAGGAAAGGGCTAAGGAAGTGGATGTGAGGAGGTCATCTTTGCTGCTGCCAAAGTTGTGGTCAATTACTTTGCAATAAGGCTTTAGTCAGAAAGGAAGTTTGTTCCTCTGAAGAGACGCTCAGGGAAGGAGGAAAGAAAGGGTTTTGACTCTTACATGATTTAACCACATCTTAGCTGTCGTTCATTTCAGTTTAAAAAGAAATCTTCAGAGTATGTGCTAAGGCCATGAAGATGAATAAGATCCTTCCCGTGGAGTTTTACAGCTCAGTGATGGGTAATATGTAAAAAAAAAAAAAAAGACAGAGAAAGTCATTCCAATATGATGTATACTTGCTACTGATGTAGAGGCAAGCATAAGGCATGCAGGTAGCTCAAAGGCTGACATGGTGATGGTTTCAAGTTTCAAGGATGCGTAGACATTAATTAGGTTCATAAAGGTATGAAGGTGGCTTCATGCAGAAAAAAGCCAGGGAAGAAGAGAGGGCATTCCGACCTTACCTTTGATGCTGAGAATTTTTGGACTATGTTTTTACGAGTACAAGGTTTCTACGTTTACATTTTACAATCATGAATGGATTTTTACCTGGCTAGCAATTTTAGGCATGAATAGCATCATTTAGTTCCAGGATAGAGAATGGTAGAAGATGACGAGGGAAAGTGAGAAAGAGCCACTCCAGGCCTGTGTATGTTCCGTGGGAGCACCTGGACTTCGTAGATTGCGGTGACTGCTGTAGGGTACAAGCCATGGCAGTGACGAGGCTACATGTGTGTTCTGGCTAATCTATGGTTCCTGATCTTTTAGATTTGAAATGCAGTAAAATGAAGGGAAAACCAATTTTAAAAACTCAGTTTGTCTCTAAGGTTGTATACTTTAGAATTATATATCTGTATGAGGTATATAATTTTTAAAAATTTAGTACCTATGATAATAATCATTTCAGAATAGATAGGGATTTTAAAGAAGAGTCTTTTATAGAATGAATTTAAATGTATTGTATTGTATTGTCTTTATTTTTCTTATATCTGCAGTTTAGTGAAAGCATCACCTGGGACCAGCATTCAGTAGGCCAAAAATTAGGAGCACTGGGATAGATCATTCTGGGATTATCATGAAGACAGAGATAGAGGGGCAGCACTGGGGGTGGAGAGACCAATTAATAACTGAAATGGTAGCATGATTTACCACCAGAGCGTTTAAGGTAACATTTGCTTTATGCCTCAACTCCACATGCCTTTTTCTACTTTTCATCTAACAGATATCTGTGGTTTAGGAGTCTCAACAGAAGAAGGATTTGGACAATTAGTTAGAGAATCTTTAAGGTAGAGTGGAAATGACTGGGGTAAAGAAGAAACACACGAGGAATGTCAGAAAGACTTGAAATCTGGACACTAAAAGCTGCTCCACCCTAGACCACAGTGGGTCTGCTTGAGGTCCCCAGCAGGTGTTTGTTGGTGTTTTTTGTGAAGATTGAGAGGTTAGGATCAAGTCTACAGCCCTGGTGACATACATGAAGCCTCTGCATCCCTGATAGAGCAAAGTGGAGCAGGTTACAAGGCCACCCCCAGGAAAGGCCTGATGAACGGCCACCAACTCATTTCCTCATCCTCAGCACTTTCAAGAGAAGTCTTTCACACTAGGCAAGGCTGTGCTGAAATTCAGGAGGGGCAAAAAGGGCATTTGCAAGCATCATACATCAGGCATGAATTTAAGGCCAGATTCTATATGCTGGAGGGTAGACATCCTATATCATTCTGTCCTGGTTGGCCTTCCTGGCTGTGTGAAAAGTGAATTACCCTGATGCATTAGCCTAGAAGGGTCCAGCTGTGGCACTAGTTAAGATATTCAAGCCAGGTTTGTTTGTTTGTTTAAAGAGATGAGTTCTTGCTATGATACTGGCAGGAGTGCAGTGGTTATTCACAGGCACCAGCACACTATACCCCCAATCTCTGGGACTCAAGTGATCCTCCTGCCTCAGCTACCTGAGTAGCTGAAACTACAGGCATGGCCACCACACCTGGTTAATTAAAACACATTTTGTTTTAGAGATGGAGTCTTGTTATATTGCTGAAGCTGGTCTCAACTCCTGAGTATCCAGGATTACAGGCATGTGTCACTGTGCCCAACAAACCAGGCTTTATCTAGGTCCTCTAAAGCAAACAAAAGGCAGGGAAATTATACATGTGATGCTAAGTCTAACTGAGCTGAGTGGCTTTTTAAAAAATTTCGTGGCCGGGCTCGGTGGCTCAGCCTGTAATCCCGCGCCTTTGAGAGGCTGAGGTGAGTGGATTGCCTGAGCCCACGGGTTCGAGACCCGCCTGGGCAGCGAGACCTCATCTCTACAATAAATCAAAAAATCAGCCGGGCGTGGTAGTGCATGCCTGTAATTCCGGCTACTTGGAAGGCTAAGGTGGAAGGATCGCCGGAGCCCAGCAGGTTGAGGCTGCGGTGGCCGGGAGCGGCCACTGCACTCCAGTCTGGGCGACAGAGTGAGACTCCAACTCAAAAAAAAAAAAAAAAAAATTCGCATAGTAGAGAAAAATCTCAGTTAACTGGAATTCTGCTAACTCTAATCCTAAGGCCAGACCTAGTTTGAGGCCAAAGTGTGGAATGAGCCTCACAGTTCAGTGCCCCACTTCTCCTTTTTTCATCAGTGCTGCCAATGTTGGGTAAATGTACATTTTCACACTCTCAAATAGGTTAAGATTTTATGGGGAGTTAAGAGTCAACAAGGAAAGAAGATATTTAACTAGAAGATGGCTGTCCTATGTTACAAACCATTCAGAATTCACCCTGCAGAGACCAGGAACGGTCCCAGCAGATTTCTTGAGTCAACAAACTGAAAACCTTATTCCTGAGACTTAAATTGGCTTGGCAAATTAGAACCACTCACATTTTTGAAGTTTGCAACTAATCTTTTCCCTGGCTACCAAGGCATATCTCAGTCTCAAACCTCTACTTCCTGCAATTAACACAGTTTCAAGAAAATATCAGCATAAATTATCTCATGTAAGCAATGTCTGTATTACTTATTAAAAGCCTCATGCTAGGCACAATAGATTCTTGCATTTAAGTGCTGAATTAATGAGAATGGCACTTTGTATTTTCTATTCAAACATGCCTTTCCTTTGCACCATAGTTTAACTTCTTTCTAAATGCAGCTTTTAGCAGAAAATGACAACAATTATGAGCCCTTTGAGATTTAAAATCTGAAACTCAAATTATCGAGCCTTAATAAAAGCCTAATAAATTCCTTTATGTGTTATATTATGTCTGCTTAATTACTCCAAGCCCATAAAGGAAGCAATGTAGAAGTGGAGTTTATATGTTAGCTTTACAGAAGAGTGAATTTTGGGACTCTTTTCTCTAAATTTAATTTTTATGTGTATAGTTAAAAATATATATTCAGAAATATTGTAAGTCTGAAATCTTTATAAACACACTTAGTGGATGAGTTCTCTTGAAAGGCGAAGGAGTGATTAAAACCACCAAAAAGCTCTTTATTTTAAAAACAGCATGTTCAGTCCAGTGAGTATCTCTTTATTATTGCTAACAGTTTATCTCTTTTTTTTTTTTTGAGTTGGAGTCTCACGTAGTTGCCCAGACTGGAGTGCAGTGGTCGCTCCCGGCCACCACAGCCTCGACCTGCTGGGCTCTGGCGATCCTTTCGCTGCAGCCTTCCGAATAGCGGGAACTACAGGCGCACGCTACCATGCCTGGCTGATTTTTTGATTTATTGTAGAGATGAGGTCTCGCCAAATTGCCCAGGCGGGTCTCGAACCCACGGGCTCAGGCAATCCACTCACCTCAGCCTCCCAAAGGCGCAGGATTACAGGCTGAGCCACCGAGCCCGGCAGTTTATCTTTTACACTGATTGAAAAGAGATACAACATGCTTGTTGAGACTACTATGTCAACATTGTTTTTCGATGGTACATAAATAATTTTTTAATGAAGCGGATCTTCCCTATTAGGTATAAAATGGTGTTTGTTGATCTGTTATTGTTCAGACAAACAGAGCAATCAACATTTTTTGGTTGATAATGCCAATCTTATATAGCATCTTTGGAAGGGAGAAAAAAAATGTAGCCTTGTCAAGTACATAAGGATGATGGGCCCATTTAATATAAGTTTTTCACCATGTCTTTTAACTCAGATGATCAGGGTCATTACTGTGCACAGGTCAGGCTAGGTGTCACCAGGAGGTCATCTTCCCTGTTCCCTGACCCTACCTTCACTATACTCTCAGCCAACAAAAGGGGCTTAACTCTCATTTTTCTCTTAATTTGCATTTTTTAATTTTCCAAAATCAATTCTCTTGACTGGCTTAGCCACTGTATAGGTAAAAAATACGTATGTGTCCAAAAATTGTACTGAATACAAAAATCTTTTCTTCCCATTCAAAAAATAAAAGATGGAATGAAAACAAAAAGGTGGCTGCTCAGAAAACATTTTCTTGGCTCAATGTAGCCTTGAACTCTTGGGTTCAAGATATTCTCTCACCTCAGCCTCCCAAGTAACTGGCACATGTTACCACACCCAGCTTTCAGGAGCCATTTTAAAGTCAAAATAGACTTACTGATTTTTTTCATCGATATTTTCAAGTCTAAGTATATATGATTTAAAGTAGTTCTGCATGAATATTAACAGATCACAAACATGCTACATTTTGCCAAATAAGCAAAGTGCTTCCTTAGAGAACTGCCCAAAACAGAGACATGCAAAAAGTAACCCAAAGTCACAAGAACACATCCTATACATCTGGTGTCCCAGTAGGTTTTTGCACATCTCTTATTCTGGAAATAAACAATATGAATGTAATCAGGCCTCATTGCAAAGAGCTTTTTCAAAAGCAGTTAGCAAGTCAATAATCTTCCACTCTTGTCTCTTATGTAAACATATCCTCAAACCCAATCTGCATTTGGTGGAATGAGAGGGAAATTTAAAAATCTCAAACCCTTTCTGAAGTAGGAGTCTAATTTTTAAAAGGATAGTCTATAGCACAGACTGAGAGCAGGAGGTAAGATCTCAACAAAGTAGAAATTAAGTGAATTAGTGCCACTGTTAAGAGTGGGTATTTGTGAGAACTCTGTAAACCAGGGCAACTGAGGACACGCTTTCACAAAAGAAAACATAAAACAGATATGGCTCTCTTCATGGAACTATTCTGTAACTCTTCAGTGAGTCTCTGCCATAGGCCAGGCATAGCCCCTGTTCTTCTGGAACTTATAGTCTAGTGAGGAAGATAAACAGTGAGCAAAAAATCATCCAGATATAAGATGGCAGCCGCCATGTATGCTAAGAGGAACATCACATATTGCTATGAGAGTCTGCATAAAAGATTATTCTAGTTTTCCTTTGAAGAACAGATTTGAGAAAGGAATGAATACGGATATGGAGGGACCGTTTAGAAGGCAACTGCCACCATCCAGGCAAGAGAAGAGGGTTGCCTGAGCTAGAGTTGATTTTAAGTAGCAATATCAAATATTTCCTAGCCTATAATCAGTATGGAGTCTTTGACTATTGGCAGATTTTCTCTAATCTGAATAAGAGAAGTTGCATTCCATCCTGGACATGAATTTATCACTCTCACTTTTATTATATTTGTTTTTCAAGGATACTACAGAAAATTGCCTTTTCAATGAAATATCGTTACAAAGGTCATTTAAAAATAATAAAAATAGAAAGGTTTCAGAAAACAAGGGTCAAAAGATCCCACAGTAAGGTATCAGGCAAATGTCTACAAATTATTAATTATATTGAGAATGGTCAAAACAAATGTATTTGGAAAGCATCTTGTGTCACAACAAAACTTCATCTTGAAAAGGGAACTTATGTAAAATTGTATATATGACCTCAATTATATCAAACAAAAATAAATAATTAGACAGATGTATGTTTATAACTGGAAAAATAAAGATTAGAAGTTGAATACTTTAAAAATTAAATGGAAAAGTCATGTGAATGCTTAGTTATCTGATCTGAGTTTTACAGGATAAAATATTTCCATTTCTCTAAATTACGTTGTTGAGATTTATAGTGAGTGATGAAATTCATGTTGGGCTTCTAGACTTAAACTGTCAGTTCTGTGAATACCACCACAATGTGCTTTGCTTGTGGTTACTCAGGTTTCAAAGGAAAAGAAATGGAAACATGTAAGAAACTCACAGATATTCATACAATGGAGTGCATATTTATGGTCTAGGGACCGAAATGGTGGGGTACAACTCCATCCCGAGCTTTAGTAAGGAAGCTAACCGGTGCTGCAGTAATCTAGCTTGCAGACTTCATCATGATCAGTTGAGTCCCCGCCACCCCCAGCCCCAGCAAAGTAGAAGTAGCATATCAGATCCCTGCAGAGGCTGAAAGCTGAAGGCAACAGAAAGAAAAGCCTTGACATTCTGTCACTGGAATCACCGGACAAAATGGACTGTAATAAACAACAGTTTGAGCAAGATAATTTGAGGCATTGGGACCTTAAGCTTCTCCAGATGCTGAACTCGGCTTGGGATGGGAGATAAGAAGACAGCATTTACTGTCCTGAATAAAATCAGGTTGGGTGAAACCAGAAAATAGAACCTCCTTGTGTAAATTGAAACCAGTTCACTAATGTGCAAATCCTCAGACACACACAGCAATTCACATACAGAACATACACAATATTCATATGTTACAAACACATGTAAGACATCAAACTTACACATATGTATACAACATAAACTTGTCTGTTGGCCTAATGACAGTAAAGCCAGAAAGAAAAATAAATGCTAGTGAAGAATCTTTAAAAATAAGAGAGCACTCTACCAATATTAAGCTCACTTAATATCATATTGCTCCACAAGTATTACAAATAAAATGCCTCTGAATAGCATTTCTTTTCCAAATAAACAAGCACATGCAGACACAGATTTTGACTGTGAAGATTTAATTCACAACAGAAGGATGTTGCTTATGGAGTGAGAAGTGAAATCACAGTCCCTCTGGGCACATCCAGGTGCTCTGCCAGTTTTCCATAACAAGGCTGAGTGATGTGCTTGCATTTCTCAAAGACTGTTTTGTTTCAGTAAGGCCAGTGTAGGTGACTGGTAGATGTATGTCAGAATGAAACAAGAGTACTACCAAACTACTGATTTTAGTTAGGATGACTCAGAACCAACAAAGCAGCTTGTTTTCCTTGGTTAAAACTTTTACTTAGTTTTTTTTAAAACATTACTTAAGTAAAAATTACAAAAAAACAAAAGCCAAGCTATCAATACAAACATATGGCTTCATAATTATAAGATACATTGCATTTGTGTAATCAAGAACAATGAGAAATGACAATCTTTTTGTTTGTTTGAGACAGGGTCTTACTGTGTTGCCCTGGCTGGTCTCAAGTCACTGGCCTCAAGATATTGTCCTGTCTCAGTCTCCTGAGTAGCTGGGATTACAGGTGTGAGCCATCACAGTGGCTGAGAAAGGACAATCTTAAGAACAGTTTGTGCCGGGCACGGTGGCTCATGTCTATAATTCTAGCACTTTGGGAGGCCGAGGTGAGAAGACTTCCCACAGGTTCAAGACTAGCCTGGGCAACTTGGCAAGCCCTCATCTCAACAATAAATCAAAAAATTAGCAGGGCATGGTGGTGCGTGCCTGCAGTTCCAGCTACTTGGAAGGTGGAGGCGGAAGGATCACCTGGGCCCAGCAGTTGAGGCTCCAGTGGCCATACACTACAACCTGGGGTGACAGAGTAAGAGACACCAACTCAAAAAAATCAAAAAACAATTTGTAACACTTACTGGCTGTCTATTATTTTGAAAGGCATTGAATTGGTAACTTTACATACACGTATCTTGTTTAAAACTTTGCAAGGTGATTTCTATTAGCACCATTTGAATACTGCTGGCTTGGAGCGTCAAAGCAAATTTGCCCAGGATCATAGAGCTTATAACTGATACAGCAGGGATCAAACCTATGTCTGCTGAATTCTGTCATGCTCAAAGCCCATCTCTTTCCATTCTGCCTAGCATCTCTCTAAACATCACAGCAGAGACTAAGAATATTGTACAGAAAAAGAAATCAATAAACACATATGAAGAGCCAAAGAAATACATGCTAAAATGTGGTTAAATCCATGCTGAAAAACCAACCCAGGCAGACAGCAGATCCTTCTCCTTGGCAAAGCTTATCAAGGCATCCAAAGCTCTGTTTCCACCTACTTCATCTTGCTTGGTACTCTTAGGAGGATTCCATGACAAAGCAATGACAATAGCATGCATGTCAAGCTTGCTCCCAGGGGTCTCTCTGCACCTTTCCAGCTGCCTGGATTCTATTAATCCCACCACACAAATTCTTTGGTGGCTGCAGCTCTGCCCTGTTGACCCATCTCTCACTATCTTCCTTCCATCCACTGCTCTCCCTTTTACAACTCCCATTCTTGTTCAGTTCCTTACAGATGGGCTTGTCCCAGTGCTCTACAAAATGGCACTGGAAAACCTTCTCTCTCTCTTCCTTCTTTACAAAAGAAATAAATGTTCATTCTAGAAATTTTCAAAAATATAGAAGAGCACAAAAAGAAAAATAAAATTATTGGGATTCTGCCCCTTAAAAATAACTACTATTAACACTGTGGTCTATATTTTACTAGTCTAATTTTTTCTAAGCAAATATATAACAATAATTATTCTAATAAAATTGTTATACATGGCATCTTATATTTTTTCAATTTTTTATATGTTAATGAATGGTCCCCTCCCCATCAGTAAATATTCTTCTCTAACATAATTTTAGTGACTGTCTGACATTATATGTCATATCAACGTAGCATATTTATTTAACTCATTATTTATTAGAGGATATTTCGGTAGTTGTTATAAACAGCTGAGCAATGAACATCCTCACAGATTTATGTTATTCAGAGCCATGACTGTATCTTAACAATCTATTCCTCAGCACATTTAGAAGGCCCTGATACACTGTCAGGTTGCCCTTCTCACAGATTTTATGAAATTTCATTCCTAGCAGAACTAATGACTAATACATGGAAAATGGGTCTCTTGAACCAGATTGCGAAGTGACTTATAAGTGAATCAACTCAGTCATTTAACATATACTCATGAAACTTCTACATGTATGAGGCACTGGGGATACAGCAGGCAGACACAGTCCTTGCTCTCATGGAGCTTTCACCATCTCAAGACAGAAAATGGAGTAAGCGCTAACAATAGGCTGTGGAGAGAGCTCCAGTGGGAGGTGACATCCTGGGCAGGACCTGGCTTCTCCACACATGCCTCACATCACATCCTCACCCTTCTGGCCACAAATAAGTGCCTTCACTCTCCATGTTTCTAATTTCTATTTCTAGCTTGAGCTGGGGTAAAACAGAATATTTTATTTCTAAAATCCCTCCCAACTATAAAAGGAATTGCTACTAAATATAACAGATTCTTAAAGTTATCCTTCCCCACTTCCCCTCCACTGATTATAAATAGAAAGTATAATTCTGGGCCCAGCACACTGGCTCATGCCTTGTAATTCCAGCACTCTGGGAGGCCAAGGTAGGAGGACTGCTTGAATCCAAGAGTTCAAGACCAGCCTGGGCAACACAGCGAGACCTTATCTCTACAAAAAACTAAAAAATTATCCGAGACTGGTGGTACACACCTGCAGTCACAGCTACTTGGGAGGCTGAGGTGGGAGGACTGTTTTGAGCCCAGGAAATATAGGTTGTGGTGAGCCATGATTGTGCCATGGCACTCCAGCCTGTGTGACAGAGTGAGACCTAACTCAAAACAAAACAAAACAAAAACAAACAAACAAACAAAAACAACAAAGTATAATTCTGGAAAAAACTAGATTAAATAGTTAATTACTTAGGGAAAAATGTGCTCTAAAATTTAAAAATCAAAATCTAAGCGCTTTAGATTTAGACTAGAAAATATTATGAAGATTTGAATCATAAAATTTTTCATAACTGAGTTTCTAGATATATTTTAATCAATATGGTAAAAAATTAGAATGAACATAAATGGTTACCAAAATTGCTCAGCAGTAAACGTTTTAAATGGAAGCAATCAAAATACACAGTAATTATATTTTTAAAATAATGTCATTATTCTTGTATTTTGATATTTTACCAAGTATAACATTTAGCCACCACTGAAGCTTAGCAACTTTTACAAAGCAATTTACATTTTCATTTCATGTAGACAAGAGCCAAATGATTAAAACTCTTAACGTTATATCTGATGAGAACCAGATATACAAAGCAGTATATTTTCTCTCAAGAAGTGAATGTATAAGGATTGGAAAATATATCAAGACATTGGTAACATTTTGGTCTTTGTAAAAGCATGATGACATATGAAGTCCAATAATATTGGTTCATAGACAGCAAATGACTCATTCATTAATTTGTTTAGTGTATACAACACATTTAAAGTAGAAATGAAGTTGCTAGAAAGAAGGAATACTATAACTTTGTTTCCTTAGAATGGGCTTTTATGTATTATTTCTTTGTAATTAAGGTGAAAGCAAACCCACATCTTCTTGTAATTAAAGTTAAAAAGCAAACTCAAATCTTCTATCATGTGTGTTTTCATAAGCCTAGGTGATATGTATGGCATTTATTCAGTACTTATATGTAAAACAGTTTTCCAATTTCTTCTACATGTATTAATTTAATTATCAAGATGACCTGTACAAAAATGCACTTTTATTATTCCCATGTTATGAATGAGGAAACTGAAGAGACAGAGCAATTTTCTTTCCCAAAGGCACACAGCTAATAAAAGGCAGAGCTGGGAACTGAAGGTAGGCATGAATCTACATGAAGCCCAGATGTCACCTGGAGTCTCCCTGCCCTGTTAGGTCTAGTTAGCTGGGCTCTAACCTCCCATTCCTCAGCCTATGGAAAGAGGTCCACTGCCCTTCTCAGATGACTTTAAATATCCAGAGGACCTGTGCTCCCAAGGTTTTGTCTAGTTCCCAATTTCTGGTCATCTGACTTGGTTCTGTGATTAAGTGTATACAGGAAACAGATACAAACCACCTAAAACTGAATATTAGTTATTCCTCACTTCTTTCGTCTCTTGTTTTACTTTTTCCTCATTTATGCTAATAAGAACAAAATCTTTCTATTTTTCTACTGCAGAGCAGTTGGTTCTATCATTTATCATTTTGTTTTCTTCCAACTAATGGCTTTAGGTTCTTACTTTGTCCACTTAGCTGTTTATCAAGAAAGATTCTTAAGTAAAGCCAATTCCTTTTCTAAGAGGAATTCTGTGGTTAGCTAAGAGAATAATATCCTTCTCCCCATATGGGCACACAAATATAAAGGGGAGTCATCCTGTATTATGATTTTTTTTTATTTGGTGTGTTCATGGCCACTGCAGTCTCGGCCTGTAGGACTCAGGTAATCCTTCCACTTCAGCCTTTCAAGTTGCTGGAACCACAGGCATGTGCCACCATGCCGGTCTAATTTTTTAACTTATTGTAGAGACGAGGTCTTGCCATGTTGCCTAGGCTCTCTTAAACCCCTGGGTTCAGGTAATCCTCTCACCTCCACCTCCCAAAGTGCTGGGATTATAGGCGTAAGCCATTGTGCCTGACTCCTATATTATGATTAATATAAAATATTACTATTGAAGATTTTTTTTTTTTTTTTGAGTTGGAGTCTCACTCTGTCGCCTAGACTGGAGTGCAGTGGCCGCTCCTGGCCACCGCAGCCTCGACCTGCCGGGTCCGGTGATCCTTCCACCTCAGCCTTCCGAGTAGCCGGAATTACAGGCGCATGCTACCACGCCCGGCTGATTCTTGATTTATTGTAGAGATGAGGTCTCGTCAAGTTGCCCAGGCGGGTCTCGAACCCGCGGGCTCAGGCAATCCACTCACCTCAGACTCCTAAAGGTGTGGGATTACAGGCTGAGCCACTGAGCCTGGCTTTACTATTGATGATTAAACAGTTGCTATAATTGAACAAATCTGATGTCTATTCACTAACTTATCAGAATAAAGTCAGAAGCAATCCAAATTCAAATGACATTAGGTTAATCCATTACATTCTCAAATAAATCCACATGGAAGCAATTCTTTTTCTTTGTATTTGAGAATCCATGGTTAGAATGACAACACTTAACGATTAAAAAAAAAAAAAAGAAAAAGAAATCACATACTTCCACCCTGCCAATGAGGCTGTCAATATAGATGACAAGTGTTAAAAAGTCACGTCAAAATACTATTAGGAAAAAAACAGGTTAAGAATATAATTGCGGGCATATACTAATTACGAAATCATATATATCTAATTCATATAAAAATGAATTTTCAAAACATCACCTACTTATGAACCAGTAAGTATGAATTATTCACATGACTTTATATAGTAGGGTGATAAAAAAGAATAGAAGACTCAAAAAGTTTTAGAAAATGGAACAGTGTTTCAAAAATTGCTATTTTTCTATGAGTTAAGTGAAAATATTTCTTGAGCACCTATATGCAAGGCGACCTAAACTGAGATGTGTTTGGAGCCCCAGGGGACTATGTAGCACACAGCTGGAGTGGCTATGTGAGGTAAACCTGTGTTTAGGTGCTCTGCCAGGCAGTGACCATGAAGGAAAATGTGTAATTCAGTTCTTGAAAAACAGTCTATGCCTTCACAGTAATTAATGAAAACCTGCATTGAACATACTATATATATATATATAAAACATAAATATATAACATAAATCATGATGTTGGGGAGTAAAGTAAAAGTTCAAAATGAGAGGTTCCGCAAGCATAGGCTCTAGGAATAGTATCAACTCCGAGCTACCTGATTGTCACTAGCAATCACTGTGTCACATGAATTTGACCTGGTAGATATTTGATGAATGAATGTTTGTGTACGTGATACACAGGTTACTTGTTGAACAGGTTTGGCAGTTGTAAGCTCTTTAAGAGAAGGAACTCTATCTTACTCAGGAGTATACCCCCTTCCAGAAGTAAAAACATGGTCTCTCAACCAACTCATCTGCAACAAAGCCACCAATAACAATCACTGGGGAAAGGAGACCACATTTAGTAAATGGTGCTGGGAAAACTGGTTAACCACATGCAGAAGAATGAAACTAGACCCCTACCTATCACCATATACATAAATCAACTCAAAATAGATCAAAGACCTAAACATAAAACCTCAAATTATAAGAATCCTAGAAGAAAACACCCTTAGGCACATTGGAGCAGGCAAGAAATTCTTGACCAAGTCCCTAAAAGTGAAAGCCTAAAAACTAAGATAGACAAGTGGGACCTCACCAAATGAAAAAGTTTTTGCATAGCAAAAGATAACATCAAGAGAGTAAAGAGACAACCCACAGAATGGGAAAAGAATATTTGGAAATTATGCATCTGACAAAGGTCTAACATCCAGGATCTACAAGGAACTCAAATGAAGTGTAGGAAAAGAAAATCAGACAATCCCATTAAAAAGTGGGCAAAGGACATGAACAGACACTTCTCAAAAGATGACATAAAAGAAGTCAACAGAGACACATGAAAAAATGTTCAGCCTTACTAATCACCAGAGAAATACAAATCAAAACTACAGTGAGAAACCACCTAACTCTGGTAAGGATGGCTATCATTAATATGTCAAAAAACAACAGATGTTGGCGTGAGTGCAGATAAAAGGGAATGCTTCTACGTTGTTGGTGGGAGTGCAAGCTGGTTCAACCTCTATGGAAAACAGTGCGGCAATTCCTAAAGAACTAAAACTGAGCTTCCACATGATCTAACAATCCCTCTCCTGGGAATACACCTGGAGGAACATAAATCACTCTACAAAAAAGAGACACCTGCACATGCATGTTTATTGCCACACTATTCACAAAAGCAAAAACACGGAACCAATCCTGCTGTCCATCAAAAGTGGACTGAATAAATAAAATGTGGTACATATACATGACAGAGTATTATGCAGCCATAAAGAAGAACAAAATCATGGACTTTGCAGCAAGTTGGATGGAGTTGGAGATTATCTTACTAAGTGAACTATCCCAGAAACCAATAACTCAATACCATATGTTCTCACTTATACGTGGGCCCTGACTTATAAGTCACATTAGCACAAGGGAGGGATCTACAGTCACTGAGCACTGCTAGGCGAGAAAGGGAGGGAGTCAGGTGGAGGGTACGTGACAACAAAATGGTACCTGGCCAATTGCCAGGGGGAGTGAGGGCCAGTTAGAAGCCCAAACTTCACCAGCATGCAGCCTACTTATGTAGTTAATCCTTGCTTGTACTTCACATCTCCCTAAAAAAAAAAAGAGTACATCCTTATTACTTGGCTCAATGCCTGTACTTACTGAGTACTCAGTTCATGTTTAGCAAACCAATGGTAATTAGAGAAGACAGCAGGTTAAATTGGAGGCTACTACTATGCCCATCTGAAAGCAAAGGGAGTTCTGTTGACTAGGGAATCTGAAAATAATAAAAAACTAACCAAACAAAAAAAAAAGAAAGCAAAGGGGAAGGGGTCAAAGAAAAAGATGACACAGACACTACTGGGGACAACTGGTAGGATCCAGGAAAGGATGAAGGAATCTGACAGAATTGAGGGGAAGGAAGAGCTTTGTTAAGGAAGACAGAACTGTCTTCGAGATGGGAAGAAAAGAAAATAGGTCATGGATGAAGCAGATGATTATATGCAGGGGTAAAGGAGAAAACATTTAAAAACACACAGATGTCTCCATCTTCTTACTTAATGAAAATGATAACACATATTTAACAAATACATAGGTCAATGCTAGCAAAGACTACTGTTATTGTCCAATAGGAGTAAAGGAGGAGCAAGGAGAATATGAATCTTGAAAAATGGCAAAGGCTGGCCAGGTGCAATAGCTCATGCCTGTAATCCCAGCACTTTTGAGGCTGAGGTGGGTGGATGTCTTGAACCCAGGAGCTCAAGGTCAACCTAGGCAACATAGTGAGACCTCATCTCTACAAAGAAATAAAAAAAAATTAGCTGGGCATTATGGCACATGCCTATAGTCCTAGTTACTCAGGAAGCTAAGGTAGAAGGACATCCTGCACCCACAAGATTGAGGCTGTGGTGAGCTGTGATTGTGCAACTGCACTCTAGCCTGGGCAACAGAGTGAGACTCTGACTCAAAAAAAAAAAAAAAAAAAAAGGCAAAGGATGAAAATAATCATTGTGTGTGTGTTGGGGATGGGGGTGTCATGCTAAGGAGAGATAGAAAATTTTAAAAACTGTAGATATGAAGATAATTGAAGCATTTGTTTTTCAAACAAATGCTTCAATTATTCAACAGTTTTATCAAGAACTGTGCTAGGCACTGTGGGAGATTTAGAGAAATGTAAGATATGGCACTTATCCCTGAAAAGTTAAACAACAACCCAGAGATATTACATGGTAAAATGTGAGTATATGCCAAAAAAAAAAAAGGAAGAAAAGAAAAAGGGACGAGATAAGGGCAAAACGTTCCATAATGAGAACTCTATTCAATAACACCATTTCTTTTTATACTGAAGTCTAATAATTATGTCCTCCAGTGTTTTTGCTGTTTATAGACAATAAAAAGTCACTTTCTGGCTTTCAATATTGGAGTAGTTATTGTAGTAGATATTTGAGTTCTTTTGTTTGTGAAAAAATTGTTTCTCCTCAAGGTTCATTGAACAAAAGAGGTCACAGGGTTTTGACTGAACACAGAGTCATTTCTTAGGTAGATAGAATAGATTCTTTTAAACAAACACCCTTGGTGCAAAGGCAGCACTGCTTTCCAGAGCTATATAACACACAAACACTGTCATTCCTGCCCGTCTACACTGAGGCCAGGTCTGAGAGGGTTAAACCAAAACTCAAGTTATTGTTGCCTCTCCTTTGGTTCAGTACAGCTTTTCTATAATTCTCTAGAGCTAGGCAGCTGACAGCATGGATTTTTATTGAAGAAATGCTATGACATTTGTTCTAAATGTCGCATTTCTCCCTCACAAACTAAAAATAGCATGTTACCATACCCCTATCCCTAATAAAATTGTTGGCTTAGGAATGACATTGATAAGCAAAATGAAGCATATAACCTTTTCTCCCCTTTTCTATAAATGTTTTATTTATTCCTGAGCAACATTTGGTATCTTTTGTAGGCTGAGATCAAAGGGACAAATCAGTAAATTTTACTGCTGAAGTAGTCTTTACAGTATGGGACTGTCATTTCTAAAGCATGTTTCAGCCAGGCACTGCTGTCATTTGAGTAGTGATCTAGTGACTGACAGAAAATATCTGTAGAAATAATGTGTGCTCTCATAGTAATGTGACATTTTATGAGCAGTTTGACTGTTTTCATTACTCTGATTTCAGTCTGGGGAAGAGTAAGTTAGAAAGCCAGTGATGGAATATGGAAAGCCTGTCACGAGGAAGTGACAGGACAACCCTGAACTTGGGCTGTTGCATCTATTAAGACTTCATGGCAATTATCTGAAAACATTTTAAATATGAAGTTGACTTTACTGCTTAATCCGACCAATTCCAAGGTCACTGGTTTAACTGATAAGAGTGTTTGGCTAGCTGACATACACTAGAAGGCAAGTTTCAAGCACACTTTCTGGAGACTTTGGCTGGGCTTGTCTTCATTAGCCCTACTGGGTTTTATGGGTAAAGATTCAGTCACACAGGGAACACTTCATTACAAAGAACTTCACATCTAACCTGTTCTCTTCAGTGGTGATATTCTGTTAAACAGAACGCATTGCTAGAAAACACAGTCCTGGACTAAAGGAACAGGCCGTGGCCGCAAGCTTGTGCCAGATGCTCTGTAATGAATCATCAGGAGTTCTGATTTTTAGCAAGACAAGTAAGGAACACCTGGGTATTTTGCTTATGAATACCCAATGCCTGTTCTCGTTTTACTCCCTGAGCTGTGTGCTGTTTGGCAAATGTGCATTTTACGCGGGAAGTCTTTATGTCCCCACTACTTCTAGTTTGAATGAGAATGTTTGGGATGTACATTTATTCGTTATTTTGCTGATGCACAATTTGGAATTCCCAACTGACTTCAGGATTCAGAGATGGGATGGACTCACTTAATGAGTGACTTCAGCCAAATTCCCAGTATTTGTATCTATACGTGATTTCTTCACTGTCAGTGTACACGTGTAGTCACTTTCAGAAAGGCCTTTTCTCCCCTGAAAGTGTCACTCTAGGCTTAAAGGTGTCATTTTAAATTTTCTATTACTTTTACCAGCATCATCTACATTAAAATGCTGTGAGGGACTGTGAAAGATTCATGAAGGCTTTGGGATGATTGCTAGCAAATGTCAAAAGACCACTACATACAAATTATTGCAACCAGATAAGTGCCATTTCCATTGTCTACTACCAAAATAATTTTATTATCTAAATCACCATTTTAAAAAAAATGTGTATTTGAAGTAAATTACATTTTCTATTGTGCTGTAACTCCTAGTTCCCCAAATGTTTACTACCCTGTAGGCTCCTTGAGGGAGGCTTCTATCTTAATTGTTTGTATCCCTTCTAAGCACATGGAAGGCACATAATATATACTGAAATTTCCTTTACAAGAATAAAGCTAATGTCTCTCACAATTCAAGATATAAACTGCAATCTAGTGTTCTAGGACTTAACTAAAAATTCAGTCTTCACATCATATAGTTTATAATTTTTAAATTATAATTGATAACCTACTAAAAAAGTATGTGTACTTATTTTTGGTCAATTAGTAGTCTACAGCTTGCATTGTATCATGCCTACCTCTCCCCCCCTCAAATTTTATTATTTATTCATATGGACTTTTTAATTAACATACTACCACTCTGTGAAATTACAATCAGATGCTTTAAAACTCTAATCAGCTCTGTGTGGTAGCTTGTGTCTGTAATCTCAGCACTTTGGGAGGCTGAAGCAGGAGGACTGCTAGAGGCTTGAGGCCAGGAGTTTGAACCAGACTGGACAACACAGTGACACCTTTTCTCTACCAAAAAAAAAAAAAAGGAAAGAAAAAATTCCCTGGGTGTAGTAACAGCTACTTGGGAGGCTGAAGCAGGAGGACTGCTTGTGCCCAGGAGGACAAGGCTGCAGTAAGCTATGAGCATGCCACTGCATTCTAGCCTGGGTGACACAGCAAGACTCTGTCTCAAAAACAACTACCAAAAAAAAAAAACCATTTAAAAAAACCCTCTAATGCCGGGCGTGGTGGCTCACACCTATAATCCCAGCACTTTGGGAGGCCGAGGCGAGAGGATTGCCTGAGTCCAGGGGTTTGAGACCAGCCTGGGCAACATGGCAAGAACTCATCTCTACAACAAATCAAAACAACTAGCTGGGTGTGGTGGTGCACTCCTGGAGTTCCAGTTACTTGGAAGGCTGAAGCAGAAAGACTGCCTGAGCCCAGTAGGTGGATGCTGCAGGGGCCATGAATGTGCGACTGCACTTCAGCCTGGGCGACAGAGACTCTGACTCAAAAAAAACTCAACCAAACAAAAAATCCCTCTCTAATCATTTCCTTCAATTTTGGAAACATAATCTGTGTTTTTAAAAAGTCTGCAGCAGCAGTTGCTGGTAAAAAAGAAAAACATACCTAGAAAATCTGTAATTTTTTAAAAAATAGGATACAATATTAATTTATTTGGAGCCCTATAGTACTGTGATTCTGTGCTTTGTTCAGGATATGCAAAACACTGAAAAATAAATGCTTCTGAATGTCAGAAAAATAACCACACATTCTTCTGTATATATTCTGCTCTATATGAATGAGGTTATTTAGATTTTTTGACTAGCTAATGGTTAATACTAGCTAGTGGTTGAAATTTTTCTTACAAAGGATTAATTAAGTATTTGTAAGGTGGGGCAGGAATGGGAACACCAAATTCAGTTATGAAGGTCCAGCATTTTCACTTCATAGCCCCTCAGTTAAGTCATGGCCCTTTCCTTTGGTTCATTCATAAACACTCCTGTCTTCTTGTCTGCCTTCCTTCCCCTCCCCCTCCAAAACAAAACATTTATTAACTGGAGCTTCCAACTGTGACAGAAATTACAGTCATGTTAATGGTACAGATGGTGCAAAAAATGCAATCTAAAAACATGATTAAAAAACTCAGGAGCTAGGTAACCCAAATTCATCTCGGATATGGCTGACCAGACATCTATGAGGAAGGAAATACACGTTTTTGGTTAATTAGTTTGCTTTTATCCATCCCTGTAATTAGAACATGCTTTCCCCCTACTTAATCCTAAAACAGTCATTAGATTTAATAAACCTTCCTAGATTGCCACAAATGAGAAAATGAATTAGTTAAAAAGTAAGCATTATGCTGTATTAGCAATATGATTGTAACATTATGTGAATAAAAATGTTTTAGTTTAATTATTAAAGACTAAATACATCATTTTATAGCTTGTTGCAAAAGATTATACAAGGTTCCCCCCTTCCTGATGTTGTTTTCATAAGGTAATAAAAAATATCAATGCTGCCTCTACAGATTACATTCTACCAAATGGAAGTGATTATTAATCATTCCCTCCAAAAATTAAACCGTAATTAGCTTCTTCTCAAGTCAAAGTAGAGCCAGAATCCCACAGGGACAAAGGAGAGAGGGTGGTCTTGGTTGCAGGGCATTCACCAGGAAGTTTGGCTTAGATCACTATCAAGTCTTTCGTGAATTGACACCAAAACAGTGCCACATGTTAACCTTTGTCATTCTTGCTATTTTCAACTCTAAGCCTTTATGTGATGGTCTGATCTTCTCCCAGGGAGTCCAGAACGGCCCCCTAACTCCATAGGTCCCACCACACTCCATTTGCCAATCTCATAAGAAAGTAAGTTACGCACATGGTGCTACTTTTTGGAAGATCAAAGATTAAAACCATTTTTAGAAGTAAAAAGTAAAAAGCAACATAATAGAAATTTGTAGGCCCAAGCTTCTCAGGCTTTCATCTTGTTGAATGCTCTCTGTACTAAATAAAGTCACTCTTTTTTTTTCCTGGAAGCACTGAAATAAAGTGACCTCAAGCATTAAAAATCCAAGTTGGTTCTTACCTGGATCTTACACACTTATAGCAAAAAACTGTGTTAGACAGCAGGCTCTAGAGTACTGGCTTTCTGCCCCAATCAACCCCTTGCCTGTGCTTGCTGAAGAAGTCTTTGGTCATGGCATCTACAAACATTACTGCTGATGGCCCATGGACACTTGTAGGCTTCCAAAAATGTGGTTTTGGGCCTGCATCAAATAGAAAAAGTACAGGGAAAAACACAAAGTTTATTTTGAATAGGACTGTGGGAATAGGAGGGTAAGCCTATGAGTATCTTAGAGGGATCAGTCTATTTCATGCATAACATCAGAGGCTCTTGAAATGATTCTACCTATCTTCTTCCTCATTCCAAAATTCATAAGGTGAAGCATGAAGGCATCTGGGTCAAGTTGGGCCATTCCACCTTGATTCTGAGCTCCCTGGAATTTGTAGGATGGAGTGGAAAGGTTAGGGTCAGATATGAAACACCTTTCCCCCTAGGTATGGGACATAAACTGCAATTTTGGGGGTAATTTTTATGGAAGAATGGTACTTCATGAAGACATTATTTGGTCATGCCAGCCATCTTACTAATACATAAATAATATCAGAGCAGGAAAAAAAACCCAAGACTCAGAAAGTATATGTTGAAGCTCACATAAATGCCTAGTCCCTGATACCCAAATCAGTATTTGATGGTGTTTTTTACTAGGCAACCCTATTACATACAGTCCAGACCCATTAAAGACGTAGAACGATGTAACATTGGATATTAGCAGTTTCGAAGTGCACAATCTCAAGACAGTTTTCACATGCATTTATTTTAATTAAAAATGTTGCAGTCTAGTCCACCATAACCTTTAGGAAATATCACTCTTTGTGTTGCCTAGTGTCAACAGTACTGAACTAGAGAATTAGCCACAAGCCAGTCATGTAATTTTCGACAGAGACTTAGCTTCTCTGGGCTATGAAGTGGTTAGGTAAGATGATCTCTGATTTTCTCTCTAATACAAAAATTACTTGATATCACTCTATTCCTTCCTATCACAGATTGCAAATCTGATTTACTGTTCTTTGTTGATATTAACTTTGTTCCCTCAAAAGTGGCTAGGAATTAAGAATAAACTGCTCCTTTATAACTGAATTGGAATAAAAGGGATGTCTGTGAAGATGGGCTCTTGACCTGGAGGTTACTAGAGAATTCTAGTTTCCTGGGATGTTGCTAACAGTTTCACAAGAGAAAAAAAAAAAATCCTTCTCATAATAATGTTACGCAGTTTTTGGAATTTTTTAAGGAGTTACTACAAAGGAGATATTTATCCTAAATGTGAAAAGATCAGCTCAGTAAAGACATTTACATTATTACCATAATTTAACATTTTTATAGAGTTTCTGCTCTTCATCCCTGAGAACAAACATGGAAATATGTACACTCTTAACAGTCAGGACATTGTTCTAAGAAGGGAAATGTGACTGCCTGGAAATAAGGCTGGGAATCCAGCACATGCAAATGAGCGCCATGCCACCCGGTCTGCAGCTGCCTAGAAACATGTGTGAGACATTAAAGTCCTTAAGGCTCCAGGTAGCCTAGAGGACATGACCACCTCGGGTTCCAGCCTAGCAAAGCAGAACTTATTTTGGGCACGTGACGAGGCTGAAACCACTTTGTGTAAATCTCAGACTTAAATAAGAATACTTCATACATCTTAGACAATTAGTGAAGCTATGGTATCCTCCTTGTCTGCCTTCTCTCCCCATCCTCAGCTTGCCTGTCTCATCCTCGGATTTTCAGAACAAACAGATGATTCAGTATGAATTACGTGGATGCCCGAATCTATCACCAGTGCCTGAAACCGGGCTTCCCCCTCACCGCACAGCACTTAGCACACTGTAGTTGCTTTTAAGACAGTTGTTAATTTATGTGACTTTACTCTAGTGAAGAGAAAATGCCCAACATCTGTGTAACCAAGCTCTATTGCATTTGACCTTCACAGCTCTGTGACGTTAATAAGACATTTTGCAATTTTATGCCCACTTTGACAGATCAGAAAATTGAGGATCAAGGAAATTCAATAACTGGTTCAAGAGAACATGGCTTGGTGGTGAGATGATTCATGTACACAGTGCTATGTACTACACAAATTAAAGTAATTAAGAGGATGATTTGGGCACACATCTCTAAATTAAGGCAACATTTAAAACTTCATCTAGAATGGTATTCTAGTCTTTTCTGAATACAATATGCCTCCGAAAATTTTGGTGATTTTCGCTTTGCAACTCCCTCTTCACTCAGCCACAAATGAAGTGCTCCGCCTTTATGCCATAATGGCAGGCAATTCAGCATCATGAAATACACTGTTCTACAACCTGAGTTGATCCAGACAGCCTGTCACTGGGCATTCCACAGGGAGCAGCAACAAACACAATGACCCTCCTGACTAGGGTCCCTTGAGACTCAGGTCTGGAGAATTATGGCCTGAAGAAACAGTGTTTGCAACAATCAATAGTCTTTCGGGTTGAGTTAATGTGGAAAGAAAACAGTATTAAGCAATTATGCTGCACATGAACATTTTATATACAAGTATACAGTTGATCATTTTTACGGTTTCATAAAAATGCATTTGCTTTTGAGTATTCCAAATATACCAGGAAATGGAAACACCTAACATAGGCAAGGTACAACCTAAAAAATAAAAACCTGACAAATTTAAAACATAAAATATCAGTTGCCAGCTTAAACAACAGCAAGTCAATTTTGTTTAAAAATAAAAACTAAGCTTTTTTCTGAGGCTGCTAGTCACCCTCATTTTTCTTCAACAGCAAAATTAACAAAGGAACTTTTGTGATAAAATGCCAATATTAAAGTTTATATGGTCCTACCATGCACTCATGAGACATATTTATCACTACAGACACACTTGCTTTCATGCACAACACCTAGATAGAAAAGGAAAAAAACCCCTACACACTAGAGAAATGCTCAGAGAAAAACAAACTTTTAGAAATTTATTACTGTGTGTTTTTAACTTTCCTAATTTAGAGTATACAAACTTATACTATTGGCTGTTTTATTTTTGATCTTCTGGTAAAATTGTGTTTGTAGCTTCTAAGAGATGAAATATGATTAAATGAAATACAAATTTGGAGATTTCTGTTTCACCATCTGAGAATACGGATTAGGGCGAAGCAGCAAATTAATTATGTTCCCTACATTTTGAGCCTGATAGAATGATTATTTGGCTACATGCTGCATAGATCACGCATTCTTCTCTGTAACAAGGCAAATTAGATATTTATGCTTTTATTCCAAACAAAGCAGACATGCTGTCTGGCAGGATTTTTTTTCTACACTAGTTAGAACTCTTGTAAGTAAAGCTTATGAATTTTATCATGTGGCACTTCAACCCTGCTACACATAAACAATCTTTATGAGGGTCATATTGCTTCTCATTTAACAGTCAATAAATGTACTAGTGCCATTACCATCTCCAACTTCTAATAATTTTGTAAAAGTAATGTTTCCTTGCTTGCATTTGCACACAAACTAGTTCATACTTATTCTTTAAGGTTGTTGTGTTACATTTTGTACTTCCCTTTTCTCCTACAGCATTCTATTTGTACTCTTGCCCATACTTTTGGTCCAAATTGTCAACAATTGCTCATCCCTGAGTCTTCCTAATATCTGGCACAATGCTGCTCCTAGCCAAGGAGTGTCAGCCTCTGCCTTTCAAACCTGCTCAATTGCAGCCAATGAGGCTCCTCAGACTAGGCCTCTAGTCAGCCTCATTTAGTTCCTGAGCTGATCAGAATGGGGACTTGCATCGGTAGCTCCCAGCTCACCAAGAGGTACTTGGGGTGAAAATTAGGCAGCCCAAATTCTAGGGAGTGGGAGTTCTGGTCTCTTGCCCAACTGGCTTGACCCACAAGTAGATTTTTTATTTGTTTTCCACTTGGTGTGGCAGCTCTGGCCAGGCACTACTTCCTTACCCAGAACTCTAGGTGTCCAAAGAGGACTCCAAGCCTGACTACTTGCCTCTAGCTCAAGCTAGCTGGCCCCTTGCCAGGAGAAGAGAGAAGAAAGGGCAGAACAGGCAGTGAGTTTCTGCTTCCTGAGCATCTACCTTGAAGTCTGGTATGACACTGACTCATTACTGGGAATGCCTAGACCAGTGCTGTGAGCACTACCTGTGGTGAGGTTCAGTACTTCAATTTTTTTCCTTCACTCCTTTCTTTCTTTTTTAGAAAAAAATTCAGATTCATCAGGAACCAATTTATAAAATATGATAAAAAATAGTGACTAGAAAAATGGAATTAAAGACAAGCCTTAATGTTTTTAGTATATAACTTAAGAGGCATAAAATTATTCTGTCAAATTCCAAAATGCTTACTCCAACTTCTGTAGTTACCTACCTCATTTTGGATCAGTGCGTCTGTGGACTGGCTGGGTCCAAGAAGCACACTTAAATAGTGCTGGTTGGGCCCCTCCTGCTGCCCTCTCCCACTCATGGTCTTAGGGGCTACTGAGTGAATCTGAGCTAGCCGTGTTGTAAGAATAATTTCTTTATCCCTTCTCCCTACCTCACTCCTAGGATTTCTTCCCCATCCATAATGCGACTACTGCTGCTATTCTACTGCTGCTTCAAGCCAAGGCTTTTCCTAGTTATGAAGGGCACACAATGAATATTTGCTGAATGGACTCATTCCTGTCTGAAAATGCCATTGATTGATTGATTAAAAAATGATTTATTAAATACCCACTATGTGTCAGGCACTGAATGAACTGCTAAGAAATGTAACTTGCTCTTAAGTAGCTTTTAGTCTAGTGGGAGAGACACAAAAGTAAACAAATAACCACAATTCATTGGAATAAATGTCACAGCAGAGGGAAGCACAGAGTGCTTTGAAGGCACATAAAATGCTACTTTTCCTAGTATAGGTTTATAATAAGATAGCCTTCATGGTGGAGGTGGTGCCTGAGCTGTGTCCTAAAGGAATAAAAGACATTTGCTAGAGGAGCCGAAGAAACAAAATCTGCAAAGATGCAGAAGTAGAGAGAACTTGGCATGATCAAGAACAAAGTAGCTCTATACAGCTTGAACATAGACGGGGGGAGGGGAGGGGAGAGGAGTGGTGACATACATGGCTTGAGTAATAAGCAGGATAACATTTTGAAGGAATTCACTATTTCTTACTGATGGGTGCTAGTGGTACTGTGAACACAACAAATTTTTTTGCAACATTCAGGATGCTGAGTATCATAGGTCCTTGGGAAGGAACAGCCAGTAGCACTGCTACCAACAACCAACCCCTCCCTATTTCCGTAAACTCCTTTGGCAGAATGACATCAATCCTAGTTGAGAACCTTTGTCAGATGGATGATATGGCCAGAAAGTAGACAAGTCTTTTAGAAAGATACAACAGTACCATTTACCTGAATTAACGTGTTATCCTAAAGGTATGCCCAAAGACAAACAAACACATCAGCTATGTCCAAGGTGTATGTCTGAAGAAAATCTTGTCAGACTCCACTAGTGTTTACATCTGGTCTCAGTGCAAGTAACTTTGCCATAAATGTAATTCCATTCAGCAAGCATTTACTTAGAACCTATTCAATGTCAACTGGGCATCTGAAAACATAAGAATTAGTCCCCACCCTTGAGAAAGTTACAATCTAATTGCTAAGATATAATTAAGCAATCACACAAGGCAGTATATAATCCAATGTTTGACAGTGTATTATTCATATGTTCCATGGGAACATTTAGCAATTAAGTGGATTCCTCTTTATTCCTTCTCCTTGATCTTTCATATCTAATCCAAATTCTCTATCAGAAGAGTAGAACAAGGAAAGAAACAAAAGGCAGAAAGCTGAGATTACTAACAATTACTTGTAAATTTTCCCAGTCTTTTTCTTATCAGGACTTGTGGAGGAAATACTATTGCAATTTACCTGAGGGAAGAAAAAGAATACATCCTTATCTGTAATATGTATCTTAAAAAGTAATAATAATTCATTTGCTTTCAGATTTTTCTAAAAGTGAAGGCTTTAAAGAAATTACCTAAGGCTGGGTGTGGTGATTCATGCCTGTAATCCCAGCAATTTGGGAGGCTGAAGTAGGAGGATCGCTTGAGCCCAGGAGTTCGGGAGCAGCCTAGGCAACATAGTGAGACCTTGTCTCTACAAAAAATTAAAAAATAAGCCAAGCTTGGTGGTCTGAGACTGCGGTTCCAGCTACTCAGGAGGCTGAGGCGGAAGGATCGCCTGAGCCCAGGAGGCTGAGGCTGCAGTGAGTCATGATCCTGCCACAGCACTCTAGCCTGGGCAACATAGTGAGACTCAAAATAAATGGGGGGGAGGAGGTGCCTAAAACTGATTTTGCACCAAAGGTGGAAGTTATTTTTCTCTACCTTTTCAAGCTTTATTACATCTTTCTTGGGACATGTTCATGACAAGAAATAACTAAAGCTAGTAGTTCTGCTGTAGGTGCTGTCCTCTGTTCTGTTCCCCATTCTGTTCCTTGATGACACTGCATTTCACTAGAATACAATGGTCACAATACTGGTCATCTGCCTGTAGGGACAGTTTCCAGTGACTTGTCTCTTTGTTGGGACCAAAAGTAGCCTCTTAAAGGGAAAAAACCCATTAAAAAGGATAATTTTCAGCACATGTAAATCAACAATTAGTAAATACTTTGGCTTAAATCCTGTCTCTTTTGTTAATGCATATCTTGTAATGGATGTGCTTATCACATGTCTCCCAACAGCAAGCATGACCTTGGAGGGCTGGAGACAGCAAGAGGTCATAGAGTACATGAGCAGTGCAAAGGGCACACAGAGGGGAAAAGGAGATCCTAAGCGCTAGTGGAGGCAAACTTGACTTCATACCACTCTCCAGGGTTGGACCTGACTTTGAACTTATGTTCAAAATGGGCCTGACTTAGGTAATCCATGAGGTGCTCATATCTTCACTATATTTTCTCAATTGCCATTGAAATATTTGAGAAATGAAACATGAAAATATTTAATAATTCAGTACTTCCAAGTATCTAGATGACTGAGTATATTACACAGTAATTATTTAGAAGGGAGAGAAAATGGACAAGAGATTTTGTAAGTACGTATTATGAACCAATTGTTTTCAGAGCTTTCTCACAAAAAGTAGATCCTATTTCCCTATTTCACAGATGACAAATGTGAGGGTCAGATAGATTAGGAAATGTGCCCAATGTTTCACAGCTAGTCCATGAGAGAAAGCATTTTCCAAGCCAGGTTCACTTGGCTACAAAGCACTTGCTCTTTTGACATACAGCATGCTGCCTAGATGCTTTAGCAAATTTGGATTACAAAAATGTTAGAAATAAAATGTTGTTTGTTAAAGGATGGGCATTTCAAAAGCTTTGGGTTGTGGTTGTCTGTGGTTGAAATGATAAAATGGTAGTCACACTCCCTGCCCCCCCTCACACACAACGTTGGTTATTATGGCTGAGTCACCGAATTTACTTGGAGGAACCATTTTCTTTTGCATGCATGACAAAATACAGATGGCAATAAACTATTTACCCAGACTTTGAGGGATACACTCATTGTCTGAAAGAAAAATATGACTCCAATAATACATATGAAGGTGAATTACTTTGTTACTGTGAAAGGGAAAAGGGGGAAAATGAATAAAACAACAAGAATAAAGCTGAAACAAGACAACGGGAACAAGGGGGAAGCTGTTTCTGAGCACAAGGCATATGTGTATGCTACACAGAGAGTTGTTTTAGAAATGATTATAAACAATAAATGTTTGTGGAATGGAAAGTTAAATAGCTGTGATACTAGGGCTTTCACTCTTGGGAAAAATATGGCCACCATGGCTTGTACATTATTTGATCCTGACAAGCACCTTTCTATCTCCTCTTACAATTCGCTGTATTAACCATATTAGAGGCTTTTCCTTTTATAAGTCTGTGTTTCTGTCCTCTGAAAATAATGAGCTTACACAGCAATCATGCTGTCACATTTTGCCCTGTGAATAGGCTTTTTAATAGAGAATTTGAATGAAATTAGTGCTTTAAAAAAGAAAATTCACATTCTATATGAGTCTTATTTTATTTAAAGATTCAAAAGGTAAATATTTGACATATTTAGAAGATGACTTCATCCTACTGTTTCAGTGTGTTTTTATGCTTTAACAACCTTTTGAAAACCAGAACAGCGGTGAAAAAGAAAAGACATGAAGGAGAATAGTCTCTTTCTTTACATGATAAATCGGCCTTTGCTAGTGAGGGTCAAGTACAAACTGTAAATAATGGAAATAACTCATAACTAGTAATAAATAGGTTGATCAACTATGATTAAAAATAAATAGCTTTTTCACCAAGAACACTATTTTCAATTTGAAATTAAATAACAGCAGCATACTAGGTTAACTTTTAAGTAAGGAATTTTTAAAAGCAGAGAATGATGTTCTCTCTCCATTATAAATCTGATGAGTCTTGGTGACCTTTTGTTCACATTAATGCTGACAAACTTTGCATAATGCATGACCATCCCAACCCCCTTCCCATCCCAATAGTTACTGCTTTTATTCTAATCTATATTCTATGGTGCAGGGCGGAACATATTACTAAAGGGGAGGGGGTGAGGAGATGGCAATGTAGACACTGGTCTGGGTTATCAATAACCCTGGAGGCCTTTGGGAAGAACAGAGGGCAAATAATTTATTGCAGGATAGGAGAGAGAGCTAGGAAGTAATTCCTCAATGCTATCTTTATGATTTGAGATAGAGTCAAAAGAAATAACACATAGGAGTTCAGTGCTATTAAGAAAAAAGCAGTGGACAGTTATTTGGATGGCTATCCACTTGGGTTTCTTTTGGCTACAAGTCAAGTCATACGTGAAACTCAAAAAGGTACCTTGGGACCATCTTGGTGAAGTTGACACAAGGGCCACAACAGTTCAGATAAACCCCTAAATATGGGTCTTGGGAAAAAAAAGTAGCCATTTTTAGTTCTTTTTTTTTTTTTGAGTTGGAGTCTCACTCTGTCGTCCAGACTGGAGTGCAGTGGCCGCTCCCAGCGAACCTTCCGCCTCAGCCTTCCGAGTAGCCGGAATTACAGGCATGCGCTACCACGCCCGGCTGATTTTTTGATTTATTGTAGAGATGAGGTCTCGCTGCCCAGGCGGGTCTCGAACCCGAGGGCTCAGGCAATCCACTCACCTCAGCCTCCCAAAGGCGCGGGATTACAGGTTGAGCCACCGAGCCCGGCCATTTTTAGTTCTTAAGGGAAAAATAAATAAATTTATTTGAATCAAATAATTAATGAGTCATGGTTTCTACCACCATTTTTAGGCAATGAGGCTAGTACTGATTATTTGTGTTTTCAGTTTCAAATGACCTTCAGTTAAACTTTTATAATGTGGTTCTTTTAAAACACATTTATGTTTTGCTATTAATACTTCTACTAATAATAGAGTCATTAATAATAGTATGTTACTGGCATTAGGTACAAATGCTGGAATTAAGATTAGCTGTTCACCTCCATTGTCCCTGACAGACTGAGTGTGAGCCAGACATGGGGCCACACAGTATCTTAGTTTGTATTTCCAGTGCCTTACACATAGTGATTGAATAAATGAATGTGAGTTTTATAAAATTTCATATAAAGACTACTGAGTCCCATTTACAAAGACTCATTGTTTACACTCATACAAATCTGCTCTACAACACTAGGTACACGTGTATAGAGGACACCTGACTTCACCTAAAGTCTAAGGAAATACAAAACAGAGTCTAGAATGAAAGTTCTTCTTTTTTTTTTTTGAGTTGGAGTCTCACTCCGTCGCCCAGACTGGAGTGCAGTGG
>NW_007258206.1:157594-175265 GCF_000164805.1 Carlito syrichta | reverse complement strand
GGCGGGGAGCAGCCACTGCACTCCAGTGTGGGCGACAGAGTGAGATTCCAACCCCCCCCCCAAAAGAAAGAAAGTTATTTTCCCCTGACTTGGAGAACCATACATATGACTGGTTGTCCTTTGGTCAAGTTGGCAACATATAAAAGAGACAATACCAATGTAAATGCTCATATATTCATGATAATACAAAAGCATTAAGATTCATTAAAATGTTACAAATAAAAAAATCACTTGTGTTTGTGTATGTATGTACTTTAAAGACATTTATTTGGTGTTCTGGGAATTTACTGCATTTTGAATCAAGTCTACTGACGACTGGTGGAGGGAGAGGAAAGCTGTCAAGTTGGCTAGCTTGTCCATCTGTTCATGCTCCCCCACCCCAATGACACCCATTTTCCAATGGAGAAGCAAAACACTGGCCTCTTGAAAGCTGTCTTTCTGGCACTGCTTCCATGAGCTAATGAAACGGTCTGGTTGAAAACACCTTCCCCTTTCAGCTTCAGAATGAATGTCCTTAATTTTAAAGAAGCCCAGTCCAATAGTCTATACGTTGCTCAAATAAGAAAATTAAATTATGTTGTATTTCACTAGCATATGGTCCTTTATAAGGGAAAAAATAGTTTTTGACCTCTTCTGTAAACTCTAGAGGGAACTTATATAAGAAGAGGAATTCAGGCACCAGATAATACATATATTCATCATGTTCTTAAAATTTACTGTGACATAGAAGGGAAATGTATTATCATGTATGCTTTCATGAATATAGCAAACGAAATCCAGAAAAGTTTAATCAACAAAAATGACAGTTCAGTTTTTTTTAGTACTTAAAAGTTAGAACACACACACATTATCTCATGTGACCCTGACAAAAAAATAAGGCTCAGTAAAGCAGGGGTGATCTCCATTTCCAACATAAGAAATCAGACTGGAAGTTATGAAAGATATTTCTTTTTTAGATAAAAAGTTCGCTAAGCCGATTAGATACTAAAATGAGGGTTAACCTGGAAATAGGCTGATGTGATGTTCCAGATCATCCAGCTAGATGGGAGGCAGAGCCAAGATACAAACCCTGTCTTCTCATAGCAAAATTAGTACTCTTCACAAATTCCCTGAAAAAAAATCTTACATAAGATTTTCTACTCCTTTAGTTTGGTCTGTCAATGCAGTGTTCTTGGCAGTCAGTAATTTTTAAAAACCACTTAATAGAATGAATTAAGCAATCACAAGAACTAAACTACAGAAAGAGCTAAAAGTAGTTTTAAAATATAAATGGGTGAGCTGAACATCAAATTACTGATTTTACTCCTGAATTTATTTTTCCCAGCTTTCTACATAACGTTATCTTAATATCTGAAACCCCTACAACATCGGTTTGAGCCCATGCATTTACACTGTATATAATTTCCATTGGTATTGCTCATAGTGCTTATGTGACTGATTAAACCTTATTACAGTTACATTTCAAATAGAAGCTGTAGTTTACTTACTTCTCAACAAAAACTACGATCGTCTGCCTTGGTTCCCATGCATTATTCCATGATTGATGAATGTTACAGTGTGGATTGTGTTTTGCATTCTGTAGCACACAAACATTAATCTTCACTTATTCTTCAATAGTATAATTCATTAAAACAAATACTTTGAATTTGGGACACATACAAGAAGATGCAGCCACACAGAAATACAGTATTGTTATGAAAACATATTTATAATATGTAATAACTAAAACATAAAATGTGTTTTATGAAGTTATAGTTTTAATTTGTTACCTCAAGAAATATGCTGTAACAATTTTGTACAAGGTAACTTCCTGGAAGAATTGAAATCTCCTCACTTTCCCTTTTCTAGGTACTGAAAGGATTATGATTAATGCTCATTCAATCTCTCTTAACTGGAAAAGGTTCCAGCAAATTTCTAAAACTGAATTTGAGCTACTGATAAGTACGATAGTCCTGAATCCGGAGCAAACTTTGTTTGACTTGTGCATTCCTATCCTGCCTCTGTTGGCCTCTCTCTTTTTCTTGACGTTATCAAACAGCAGGGGACAGAGTGTGTCAAGAGTGGGCCCAGTCAGGGGCAGCACAAAAGAGCAGGGTCGCATTTGCCCCTGCGACCCCTGCAAATGAATGACCTATATTGGATGCAAGGAGTTCACAGGAGAAAAATGAATCTGTGTTGCAGCTTGCATTTAACCTGCATTTTAAGAGGCAATTAGCGATCTATAAAGCAAATATGGGTAAATAAGTGTTACAGACATACATCACTCTAAATTCATACGAGACAGCAGTAAAACTCTGTGTTCATGTAAATGTGCACATGCTCTTCTTTCTCTTAATTCCTCAATCTTCATAAACAAATGTACTAGTGGGAGGTTAGTACAAGTAAAAACAGCATTAATGGGTCGCATATTAATATTTATGTTTTACTATATAAAGACCTTGCATACATTATGACTCTGTTTTGCAAGCTGAATGAATAACTAATGCTACATTATGTATGGGTACATATTAAGCAGACATGTCTACACTTTCTTAGTTCAGGATATGATTAATGCAGCCTATCAGAAGCCAGATGGTGCAGAACCAGAACCATCAATCAAAATGAAAAGACCACTGCATGCTATCCACAATGAGGTTCTCACAAATGGAGATTCTGTTCACAGACCCTAACTGGTAATAGGCAGAAAACGCCAAGAACATAGCTGCACTGTCCCACTGGGACTAAAAAGTCGTAGCTCAGGCTTGGTGAGATGAAAAATCTGGCATAGGAATATTCATCCTGGAGTCCTGAGCACCAGAGTTGGGAAAGCCCGAACAAACCAACAGCCTGTCCTTAAGATTAAAAAGAAGAAGAAGCTTTTAAAATTATTTTAATAATGTTTGCACTGATGACAGTATCTGTCAAACAGTACCCATTTTCCATTTGATTTAGGATGGGACAGTGCCACGTAGTAACAAAGCAGCTGCCACTGTCTGCCTGACACGTGAATTGGCATCGCGTTTCTTTTGCACAGGCTTTATTATAAATAACCCCAAATGCTTTCGTGTTACTTTGCAGGCAGCCTTTCTCCAAGGATCCATGGGAAACAATTTTAGTCTCTGTTATGTTTAATACTAATGACTATTTTTGGGGCAGTTGTATGGAGAAAGGCTGCCGAAAGATGTTTCCTGTTCCTTTAATAGCTTTACATAAAAATAACTATAGAAACACAAGGTGCTTTGTCTTTGTAAATGGATCATGTGTGCTTAGAAAATGTTAAATAATCCCTGTGCACTGTAGGACCTCCAAAAAAAAAAATTAAAACAAATATATGGGCTCCACTTCCTAACAGCCCCTGAAATACTGTCTCAGAATACTTGTTCTGTGGGATTGTGGGGGGTAGACAGATGTGCAAGCAAGGAGAAAATACCAGGAAATACAACTTCTTCCAGAAGCAAAATGGCGAGATACTTAAAGAATACACTTACAATCACAATGTGAAAGGATAACGAGATAAAACAGTTTGGAAAATTTAAATATGTTATTTGAAGATATTTCTGCCTTAAGATAAAAATTGTATTATGACCCTCATAACTTGGCATGTGAAATAATTTGGAAAGAGAACAGGCTACTTTCACTTTCATAGCAATAATTCAACAAGGAATGACCGATTATTATTAACAGAAATAAGTTCTTTAGTAAAATGGTTGAGCTTTAGAGATATTTTAAAACTTGGTATTTCCTTCTATCTTCATCAATATGCAGTTCTAAAATAGGACTGACTTCCTAACTTACGTAAAATTTTGTTACCATCTTTTCCCCCTAATAATATGAGCATTTTCAACAGTTACAAATTCTGCATAAATGTTACAATATTCATTCAGTTGAGTATTAGTACACTATGCATGTATACTATGATTTACTTAAATAATTTCCTTAATGGTGGATACTTCAGGTTTTCATCTCTCCTATTACTGATAATAAATCAGTGAACATTTTTGTGATAAAAGGTATTTCTGTCTTTAAGATTCGTTTCTTAAAATAGATATTCAGAAGCTGAGCTGCTGAGCTAAATGATACGAATTTTAAGTCTATTACTAAAATTTTATATTTTCATCTAGCACTTGGTAGTCTCAATTCAAAAATTTTAGTAATTTTATAAGTGAAAATAACACTTTGCAATTTAAATTTGTATTGCTCTAATTGTGGGCTGGGTTAAGAATATTTCTGTGGGCAAACAATTATGTTTTCTTTTTAAAGTCTTATTGATGCCTTAGAAAATATACCATTCTTATTGATCTATTTATTAAAAGAATCACAAAGTATCCCTTTTAGGAATACAGAATTTGTCTGATTACTTGAAAGTAATAAACTATATTCCTTTAAAAATATTTAAAAATAAAAACTTTTCACTAATTCAGACAGGTCTCCCCTGAAATTACTTTAAATCAATGAAAATTTAACATAAATAACTGAATGCTCTGAATTGATCAATAACATTTAGTGTTTTTTTTTTTTCAGTGTTAGAAATGTTAAATGACAGCTGATGAAACATACCTTTATTGTACTGCTATCAAAACTTGGATATTGGATATTGGGTATCAAATTGCTTTTGACTTGTTTATGGTGACCTTTCCGATATACGTGTAACAATAGAGATTACACCAAGGTAATGAAGACACATGATATGAAAGAGAAGTAGTTGTGGTTAAAACATGCAAGAGGAGACTGGGCACGGTGGCTCATGCCTATAATCCCAGCACTTTGCAAGGCTGAGGTGAGAGGATTTCCTGAGCTCACGGGTTCGAGACTAGCCTGGGCAACTTGGTGAGACCTTGCCACTACAATAAATCAAAAAATTAGCCAGGCGTGGTGGCATGGACCTGTAGTTCCAGCTACTTGGAAGGCTGAGGTGGAAGAATCACCTGAGGCCAGCAGTTGAGGCTGCGGTGGCCGTGAGCATGCTACTGCACTCCAGCCTGGGTGACAGAGTGAGACTCCAACTCAAAAATACCTCCCAAAACTAACAACAACAATAACAACAAAAATGCAAGAGATGATTGCTAAAATGATCCAACAAGAAAATAGAAATTAAAATGATACAAAAGTTACATATCTTTTAGAGCTAGATCTAATTGAGACAAACACCCTAAAAGGCAGTAACTATCATGAATTGGGATTTCTAAAATTCAGTTAAAAAAATTACATTTACATCTATATCTATCACAGTCAACCAGATATGAACAATCCAGTTATCCAAATTTTCTCTGGCCTAGTCACAGCCTTTAAAAAAAAAAAATTTACTCCTTTTATTCTTCATTACAGAAATCAAATCATATAAAAGGCAAACAATTCAGAAACACAGATATATACATAATATTGTCATTTAGACCGAATATACTGTTTTGTAACTGCTGTTGAACTTTGGTATGTCATAAGCCCAGTATCATTAAGTAGTCTTTGGGAACATCTTTCAGTCCCACTCTGGTAGCTGGTGCAGAGGGAAAACCAGAAGATAAGCGAACTTACACAGCACTGCTGATGAAAGAGCAATTCCAATTCACCACTAGCTGGTAGGTCCTCTTTGTCCTGGCATTGGCAATTTCTGCATACCTTCCTCTCATCACCTCGCTTACCCAAACCTAGCCACTGTACTCCTCAGGTGATGGCTGTGGAGAGGTCTGCCAAGGAGCAGAGAACTACCATTAGTCTGGCCAATTCTTTGGCTTTCCACTAGTAGACAAGCCAAAAGGGCAAGCCCCAGAAACTGTTTTTAACACAAATTCATGTAGGTCTATAGAATCCCAGAGCAGTAGCTCCTATACCACTATAACTTCTGCGATCTGTATGCTTGCCTTCCAATCAAAGTTAACTAACCTGGAAATTCACATTTAATTGAACAAGTCAACCTAAGGGATTTATTAAAATGTCAGGTCCAAAAGCTCCTGCAAAGCAACAGAAACCATCAAGTTCTGCAGGGAGGCTAGATGTGGTGCCTCATGACTATAATCCTAGCACTTTGGGATGCAGAGGTGAGAGGACTGCCTGAGTCCAGAGGTTCAAGACCAGCCTTGTCTCCACAATAAATCAAAAAATTAGCGAGACCTTGTCTCCACAATAAATCAAAAAATTAGCCGGGCATGGTGGCGCACGTCTGTGGTTCCAGCTATTTGGAAGGCTGAGGTGGAAGAATCGTTTGAGCCCAGTGGGTCAAGGCTGTGGTGACGGTGAGGGTGCCACTGCACTTCAGCCTGGGCAACAGAGTGAGACTTAACTCAAAAAAAAAAAAGAGAGAGCAGGGAGACAGCCCATAGAATGTGAAAAAATATTTGCCAACTGTATAGGAACTCAAACATGTCAAAAAGAAAAAAACAAACAGCCCTATTAAAAAGTGGGCAAAAGATATGAATAGACATTTCTTAAAAGAAGACACACAAACAGCCAACAGATACATGAAAAAATGTTCAACCTCACTAATCATCAAAGAAAGGCAAATTAAAACTACATTGAGATACTACCTAACTCCAGTCAGGATGGCCATCATCAATAACTCAAAAAACAACAGATGCTGGAGAGCATGCGGGGAAAAGGGAACCCTCCTACCCTGTTGGTGGGAGTATAAACTAGCATAACCTCTGTGTAAAACAGTTTGGCAATTCCTTTAAGACCTAAAAATCGACCTTCCATATGACCCCACAATCCCCCTACTGGGAATATACCCAGAGGAACTCAAATCACCCTTTGAAAAGGATACCTGCACATGCAGGTTTTATTGTAGCATTATTCGCAATAGCAAAAACATGGAACCAACTATGCTGCCCACTGAAAGAGGACTGGATAAAAAAAAATGTGGTACATACACACGATGGAATATTACACAGCCACAAAGGGCAAAATTATGAACTTCGCAGCAACTTGGATAAACTTAGAATCTATAATGCTGAGTGATCTTTCAAAGAAATAAAGAACTGAGCCCCACATGTTCTCATTCATAAGTGGACCCTGAACAATTATCATAATACTATAAGAAAGGGATTGGCAGCAGTGGGAAATTGCTAGGGGAAAGAGGGGCACACTTCATCAATAAGGGTACTTGGTCTCAAACCAGGTGAAGTGGCGATCAAAGTGAGGCCCAAACTTTACCTACACAATGATCATCTGTATACCTAATCCTGAATTGTACCCCACATCTTAGAAAAAAATGGGGGCCCAACTTGCTAAAAGGTGGAGAGTACTAGAGTTTTGAATCAGACAATTATTGGAAATAAAGAATGCTTTTGTCTAGCAGAATGTGTGGTTTTTTTTTTTAATTGAGGTCTTACTTGACAGACTTATACTCCCCCCTAGGCTGGATTGCAGTGGCACAATCACAGCTCACTGAAGCTTGACTTCCTGTGCTTAGGCAATGCTGCCACCTCAGCCTCCCAAACATCTGGGACTAGTGTGTGCAGCCATGTCCAGCGAATTTTTTAATTTTTTTTTTGTAGTGATGAGGTCTCACTATGTTGTCTAGGCTGGTCTTGAACTCCTAGGCTCAAGCAATCCTCTTGCCTTGGCCTCAAAGTGCTGGGATTACAGGCATGAGTCACCATACCTGGCCAAATGCAAATATTAAAAATAAGAAATAGCTAGAAAAAACATAAGCAACAATGATAAAAAATAAACATCCTAGGGTAAGGTGAAAGACATATGAGATTAGGACTTAGCAAGTCTGACTTTAAGGGATAGTTTATTATTATTATTATTTTTGAAAGCAGGATTTATTGAGAAGACAGAAAACTCCCAGAGAGGGAGGGGACCAGGAGGGGGTTGCCCAGGGATAGTTTATTATTAATTAGCCAACTGCCTGTGAGTCTTGGTTTCTATTCCTAAATTAAAAAGAAAGTAAAAAGAAGGGACTGCATTAAGCTAATCCTTACAAATTCCTGATTCTTCTCAGTGGTAACCTTAATGATTCTAAATACCCTATTACTTTGATTATTTAAGAGACAAACTAAAAAGCCATCTACCACCAATGTATTAGCATGTGAAATATTATAGGTAATATTATTTTATATTATATTTAGAGTTATCCAGTGCAATTATTCTTTTTTCTGACTTTGTTTTGGCAAGCAAGAGTCAGAATGTACAGTCAGTACTATTTATATAAATGGATGACTGGACCACATCAACTCAGCTACAATACGTTAATGAGTCTACATACATCTGAGCAAAATTCTAAGGTGTAGGGACTGTCAGGAAATTGTGAATTATGAGGTCTACTCTCGGTTCACATATATCAGTTAGCTTTTTGGACCTTCACACCACAGGCTTTTTGTACTTATGGTATCTTGGAGAGTTTCAGTACTACTTCAAAATGATGTTTCAAAAACAAGAGAAAATTTTAACTGGCTTACAGAGAGAACCAGAACAATATTTTCATTTTTCTCGTTTAGATTTACAGCTGGTTAGATTTTTAACAATCTATTTGAAGGAACCTGGTGATATTTTTCTATATTCAATCCCATGCTTTCTTTAATCGCAATAAAATCATTTCACTGCTAACATTCTTTTACAGATATCTAATTTAGCAATACATGTTTACTAATATAATTTATAATAATTATCATAACTAACATTTATTCAGCATGTATTATGTTCAGAGCACTGTGCCAATGTCTTTGACACTCACACTCTTGTGTAATCCTTATAATAACCCCATGGGGAGAGTACTACTTTTTTATTCCCATTTTAGAGACAAAAAAACTGAGCCTTGGAGAAGTAAACTTAACATTACACAGTTAGTAAACAGCAGAGTCAAATCCAGAAACTGTATCTCCATTGAAAACTGTCCAAAATAGTTTCAAAACTTATTTGGTCTTGTAAATTTTATGACACAATGGTCCATTATGCTGTTCAATACCCCTTAACAGAAAGATTGATGAGATATATTCTATTTACAGATTTGCCCTAAGAAAAGGTTGTCACTCCTCTTGAGTGATATACTTTCTGTTATTACAAAATGAGAGCTATGCATTTAGCTGTGTTTGTTTTTTTGCCTCTGCTTCCCAGAAACCCAGGCTTTTATGTTTAATTGTAGCAGTGACTCAGACTTTGAATGAACAACACAGCTCTTATTTTATACTAAAATATCTTATACATTTTTTATATCAGCTACTTTGAGCCTTCTTTAGACAAATCAAAAATAAAAATGAAAGCGATTTTACATAATAAAAGCAATGTGTTGGTAAAACAAAATTCTATTTTAATTATAATGATATTTTCTTTGGTCAGGGAAAAGTCAATCTGATGAGGTGGTAAAATTAAAAGTAATAATTAATTCTGCCTATTCATTATACATGCTTCTTGAATTATGATGAGGTCATGTCCCAATAAACCCATTGTAAGTTGAAAATATTTTAGGTTAAAAATGCATTTAATACACCTAACTGAACTTCATCCTTAGCCTAGCCTACCTTAAAGGTGCTCGGGACACTTACATTAGCCCATAGTTGGGGAAAATCACCTAATACAGAGCCTATTTTATAATAATGTGTTAAATATCTCATGTAGTTTATATTGTACTAAAAGTAAAAAACAGAATGCTTCTATGGGTACTTGAAGTACAATGTCTACTGAATGCATACTACTTTTATACCATTGTGAAGTCAAAAAGAAAACTCATTTATGTTGGGCTATTTTAAGTCAAGGACCATTTGTATAGTCGTTACATTTGAAACTGACACAAACTCCTTAAGATGTACTATTCATATCTGCATCTAGCAGAAAACAAAACCAATGCTCAGAGAAAGTAACTCATTTAAGGTCATCCAGGTTAAATGGCAAAGTCTCAATGTGAAGTCAGTTCTTCAGACTCTGTTGTACCAATCTTCTAATATTTAGTGGTTAATGTAGAAATTCAATGACAAAAGTGCATTCTTATATTGTTTATAAAAATAAAAACGTAACTTTTTAGGCATTGACTTCATTAGAAATTCAACAGGGTACAATATGATCAAGCAATTCTTCTATATCTACATGTATGACACTTCTAATTCAATAGAGAGTATTTTGCTCAAATGTTGACAAAGCCCTTCTAGACAGGTAATATAAAACATGCATTACTGGGATCATTTGTTGTCTGCCCTTGCTACATTCATTCTTCACTCCTGGGGGAATTCACCACTGCTGCACCCTGCACGCCCCAGCCGATACGTGGGTTAACTGCACTCCCAGCTCCTGGGGCAAAAACCTTGATCGGCTTAAGTCAATCAACACATGAGCGCTCTGGCTGGATTCAGGGAAGCACACCTAACCCAAGTCAGTTGGGTCCGACGGGACTTGGGCTTTTCCAGGACAGAGGCCTTCTCTCTTCTTCCTATTTGGAAGTTTGGAAAGAGTGATGTGGAGGTGGGGCAGCCGCTTCGCTACTACCTGCAAGGAGGTGAGCCTAAAACTAGTCCGTATATCAAAGACTGCCAAGTGAGGGCTGCTAGTGGCTTTATTTGAGTCCTGAATCAAGTCTTGCTTATTAATGCAAAAACTACCTTGACAGTTCAATTAAGGAAGCCAATAAATTACAAATATAAGTGGTCTCTTTGTTTAAACTAGCATGAGTTGGATTATTCACAACATACTCCTAGACAAAATATCTAAAAACCTAATTAATATCCTTAGGGAAGTGTCACACTATCAGATGAAGTACAATATGGGTAAAACCAGAAATTCAAAATGGTAAACTTATGCCTGCTGTTTGAGCAATATAAATAGAAACTAGTTTATGAGGGGTGGGGAGATCAGTATGAGGACTTGGAAAGTGATGAAGCTGAGGGTTAGTGCCAGACGTGGGAAAACGAGCTGACTGCAGATGCATAAAAGGACTGAGGTCAAGTCGCAGCTGAGATGGGAATGGATAACCTTATAATGAAGCAATTAGCGCCATTTGTTCATTTAGAACATTTGAAGCAACACAACACACATGTTGTGTAGATGTGTGGGATCCAAACATCAGTATATCTTAAAGCAACCCAGGTGAGTCCAGTGTGCCAGGTTTGAGATCTCTGGAATAGAGGCTGCTTCACACCACTACGAGAAGTGAGTATATTCTTTAGACAGCTACAGAGGAAAGAAAAAACTGCTTTTCAATCAGTCACCTTAATTTTATATAAATGTAGCACAACTGGGAGTAGAAAAAATAGATTTTAAATATGAAATATGGAAATCCTGCGGAACCACTGCTGTCCACACAAGCTTTTTAATTTCCTGTGTGTGCATGGAATACAAAAGATGCATCAAAGGGACATATTCTAGAGCACCTATATAAGAGAAAGTCAGACCTTGGAAAACATCATGATCCTTCTTTAAATGAATTTCTATTGAACATGTACTAAGTGCTTTAGTCCTCCAGGGCTACAGCCTACTCACACAAGCCCTGTTCTCCAAAAGTTCAGACATCTAGGGGAGACAGACACAGAGGTCAGGGAAGCACAGAGACACCAAAGAGACACAAAAGGGACACCTAACTTCCCAGAGAGGAGAGGACAACAGGGATGACTCCCAGAGGGAAGCACTGGTCTGACTGAGAAGAAGAAAGATGAGACAGGTGACTCAAGTAATGGTAGCTTCCAGAAACAGAAAACACCTTGAACATAGACATGGAGAACAGAGGGTGTGGAGAACTTGGGAAAAGCATATAAATTGATAGGGATGGAATACAAGGTAAAAAGACAGAAGCTATTAGGCACAAAAGGCCGTATGTATCATGCTGGGGCTTTAGTCTGTAAGTGAGCAAGGGCTGCACAAGTATTTTACACAGGGTGTCAACACACTCTGAACTGCATTTTGTAAGTATTCCCATCAAAGCAGTGGGAGAACAGACTGGGCTTTGGGACAACTTAGTGAAAAGGAAAACAAGAACATCAGTTTGAGAGAGATGAAGAAATCCACGAGAAAACCGCCAAAGGTCTACACAATGGCAATGGCCATGAAGAGAATGAGGTCAAATCTAGATAAATTACGGGACTAGATCTAGGGACATCAGAGCAATTAAAAGTAGCAAGTCAAGGGACAGACAGGACTCTAGATGACATTCTAGTTTGGGCTTAGTAGCTGGAGAGATGTGTTACTATTCATCGAATTACTGATAATAAAACACAGGGATAATACAATACAGAGATAATAAAATACAGGGATGAATTCGGTCCCAGACACAGTTCGGGCTGAGGTACCATCCAAAAGGAAATGCCACCGGGGCTGTTGTATGCATGTTCAGGATGCACACAGCAGGCAAGGCCTATCAAGGAAGAGAACTGTGAATGGGCCATAGCGCACAGAGAACTGTGAATGGGCCCATACTGTGAATGGGCCACAGCGATGTCAAAGAGACACACATGAGGAGAGCCTGGAGGAAGAGACCAGACAGGCTACAGGAAACCCTGGTAGAGATCAATATGCTAACACGTACTATTACATTATTACCCGAAAATTAAAAATGCACACACACACACACACCCACACACACACACACACACACACACACACACACACACACACACACTCTTAGATAGTTTTGTAATCCTTGAGTGAAGTTTTAAGTACATGTCTATTACATTTTCAGAACTTATTATGAATACTCGATTTGAAAATGATTTTTCATCCATGAGTTTAAAAACTGTCTTTTTGAGCCACGGTTGCACTCTGTAGCCCAGACTGGAGTGCAGTGGCACGATCACAGCTCAAGGCAGCCTAGAACTTCTGGGCTGAAGTGATTCTCCCACCTCAAACCCCCCCATAGCTGGGTCCACAGGCACACAACACCATGCCTAGCTATTTTTTTTTTTTTTTTTGTAGAAATAGGGTGGCCCAGGCAGCTGTCAAACTCCTGGGTGCAAGTGATCCTTCCTGCCTTGGCCTCCCAAAGTTCTGGGATTACAGGCGTGAGCTACTGTACCTGGTCCCATTTGTCTTTTTTAAAAAAATAACAACATGTACATGGTATAAGTGTAGTGAAAACTGTGCATATTTAAACCTATCACAAAAGGGGAAAACCGAATCACTAATCAGGCCTAAATAGACCATTCCATCATTCCTGATAGACCTGAAGTGTTAGCAGCTGCTGACCTTCGGGGACACTAATTTAGTGACAGCTGGGTAGCAATTTTAATCTGCTGTTCTAAGCCTTCCTGCAGACTGTGACAGTATTTCAGTAGTAGATGTAAGGTTTTCCTCAATTTTTCAGAGCAAACTTTCAGGTACTGACCTTATCTTCTTCGAGTAAGTAAAAGGTTAGTGACTGTAAAGTTAGATAAACACATCAAAAACAGGTCTGTGATAAAAGTGGATTTTTATGACATGTGGGAGTGAATGTCACTCATATGGAGATGCTCTCACAGAGCAAGAGTGCTTCAGTTCCTTGCAGGGCCCAAGAGTAGGGCCAGGCTGTAACAGACAGGTGGCGTTTTCCACAAGAATCTGATTCAAGCACTACCAACTAAATTTAAGGTAACAATATCCACAATTAATTCCGAGTAAACTCAAAGCTGTTCAGAGTTCTAAGGTCACTTATAAGGTGGAGAAAATAATATTAGCCAGAAAACATGGGCTACTTGTAGAGACCTAAGTCATCTAGCTAGTCTTGATATTAGGCAGAGTTCATATTTTAGCCAGAGCATGCGTATTTATCTACATACATATAAATAATATATATACAAATATTTATAAAAACACACACTCAGTGGCTTTATTTCATATCTTTTTTCAGAGTAACAAAATCAGCATTATATTTTAAACTGTCAAAGACTGAAAACAGAGTCCTATGCTTTATAGAAATTCTCAAATTCCCATAACCAAGTTAAGTCTATAGAGCCACAAAGTCTAATGTAAGAAAATCCTAAAATTCAAAAAGAAATATTTAGACTCAATGAAATCATGAAGACTTTCTTAAACTCCATACTTTCATAGCTGAGGAAAAGATGAAAAACTTACCTGAGCTCACAGTCAGTTAAGGAAAAAAGGTACTTCCAAAAGAAGGTTTTATTTCTTTATATTTTCTATAGTAGATATACTAAATAACAATAGTCCAAGATCATATCAGTTGTACACACAGTATATTTTAAAAATGCAAATTCTAAAATGTGGGACTTACATAAATCACAGAAAATTCTTATTAGGATTCTGTACAGATTATGTAAAACACATTTTGACTCTTGTTTAGATAACATTTTGTATCAACAATATATTCTGAAGAACTCTTTCCATTCAAGGTTTTTGGTTTCATAAATAAAGTTTTAAAAATGTTTAGCATGAACTCCAAAGGGGTCAGTTATTTAAAACATGAAATGTGGTCTGTGATCAGGTCTAGAGGTTTTGGCATGTTTGGAGGTGGGGAGAGGAGAGAGAAAGACTACAGACCCCTGAGATCCATTACCACCACATCTGCTGCTCAGAAAGAAGGCAGATCTCTATATACACTCTGATGCAGTGTGACAAGAGGAAACAGATTAATTCCTCAGTCAACAAATATTTATAGAGCACCTCCCATATGTCAAGCAATGTTTTAGGTATGAAGGAAACAACACTGAACAAAAGAGACAAAATCCCTGCTTACATTCTAGTAACTATAATTTGATGTTCATAATAACAGCATTTATTGAACATATACTATGTGATACTGATGGTGGAGCTGACATTTTTAAAACTATAATTTTACTGTAAGAATAATAGTCATTTATTGAGCACTTACTATATGCTAGGTGCTATTTTAGATGCCTTCCATTTCATCCTTATGACAATCCCATAAGGCGAGCACCAGCACATTTAATTGATTTTTGAGATGCACACTTCTCTACATTTTAGCATCTTTCAATTTAAGACACTATTGTAATGGAAAGTATTTTTCTTTTCTTTTTTTTGAGTTGGAGTCTCACTCTGTTGCCCAGACTGGAGTGCAGTGGCATGCTCCTGGCCACCGTAGCCTCGACCTGCTGGGCTCTGGTGATCCTTCCGCCTCAGCCTTCCAAGTAGCTGGAACTACAGGCGCGCGCTACCACGCCCGGCTAATTTTTGATTTTTATTGTAGAGATGAGGTCTCACCAAGTTGCCCAGGCAGGTCTCGAACCCGCAGGTTCAGGCAATCCACTCACCTCAGTCTCCCAAAGCGCTGGGATTACAGGCTGAGCCACCGAGCCCGGCTGGAAAGTATTTTTCTTTCTTAGTATTATATAAATTAATGTTGAGTCTTACAACGAATAGTTTCTTAGAGTCTATGAAACAGTAATATTCTCCTTTTACAGAGGAAGAAACAGGCAAAGAAAACTTAAGTATTTTGCCAACATCATATAGCTGGCATGTAGAAGAGTCAAGAGGTTTTAAATTTAGAGGTAACTTCATAAAATCACAGACCAAACTATTCTATTTTTGTGTCTATTTCTAACAGCTGAGTGATGGCACTCATCAGAGAAACATAAATTAAAAAGGTAGTAAGATAACCTTTTTTTCCTAACAGAGAAATATTTTAAAAGTTAGTTGACCTAGCATATAAGGGAGGATGTGGGGAGACAAGCACTCTCTCACACTGTTGATGGGAATGCACACTAGAACATCTTGTTGAGTGGGTATCTGGCAATATCTATCATAATTTAAAATGCACACACCTAATATCTAGACATTCCACTTTTACAAATATAACCTACAGTTAACAGTTACACATGCATGAACTGACCTGTTTGTGAGACTATATACTGCAGCACTGTTAGTGAGATCAAAAGATCAGAAGCCACTCAAAGATCCATCAACAAGAGTCTAGTTAAATAAATATGGTAAATATCTGGTATAAAATACGCACAGCTATTTTTTTTAAAGGAACGAGACAGCTCTTTATGTACTGATTGAAATGATCTCTGATATACACCATTAAGTGAGAAAACAAACAGAAGAATTTGTGGTATGTTAACATTTAATTTTTAAAAAGCATATATCTATATAAAACATACTGACACTTATATGAAGGTATGTATTTACATATACAAAAAATAACTATAGAAGCATAGACACAAGACCAGAAACAGTGGTTGCCTCTTGAGAAGGGGGCAGGGGTCTGTAAGATAACGTTACAAGAGAGACTTACATCGAATATGGTTTTAAGTGCACATATCACTTATTTTATAATTAAAAATCAAGAACAAACTTAGTACATTTTCCTACAGCTGTGATTATTACTACTGGGACATTCCAACAACATATCTGCAAAGACAGAGCACAAAACCAAAAATCAAAAACCCAGGTTGTAGCCCTATATCTGCTGTGAGATGATGGGTCAGTGCCTTGTATATTTATGGTACACAGATCCAAAGAAGAATAAAAACACATTATATATATAACACACTAAATTCTAGCCCATAATTCAAGGTCTTTTCCTGCCAGGGGTTAAGGGGTGGGAGAACAAGACATGATCCTTGTCTTCAAGACCTTCACAGTGTAGTTGGTAGGCATAGTGATATCAACAAATAAACATATAACAGAACAAAATAATTACAACATAATATTTGTTGTCCGTTCACCCCACTGGATTGTAAACATCTTACCTTAGTTATTGTGCCTGTCTCCTAAGAAAAACTTCAAATGTTTGTTAAATGGGTCTGAATTCTAAAAGCACGACGAGACAAATAATAAAGGCATATACAAGTCAGAGTGGTCGTAAGCGCAGTGAACCAGTTTCTGTGTGTATCAGAAAAGATTCAAAGAATGTGAAATTAAACTGGGTCTTGGAGAAGTAATCAAGAGGACAACAAAGGAGGATGGAGGAGAGCAGTGAGACCATCTGAGCCCTAAGGGTCTTCCCAGCTCTATAGCCATTAGTCATGTAGTCGTATAAGTCATATAGTCTATAAGACTCACACCCAGGAGAATGGATGAACCTAGTATTGAGTCTTCATAGAACAGCCTCCAGTGGAAGAGAAACAAGCACTTACTACAATGCACACCATGTTGAAGAGCCCAAGAATTTTACCCTGAAGCAGAAACACAACAAAGGGTAAAAAGCAAGAACATCTAAGAAATTATGTAGAGAAATGCAAAAGTAGGTGGAACAGTAAGAAAATATCAGTTCAAAGAACAGGTAGAAGAAGATAATCAACATGCATGAAGGCAGAGACTGAAAACAACAGAAAGTAAACCAGGAAATGGTAGCTCTGAACAGGAATAGAGGAAAAGAGAGGAGGAGGGGGAAGGAAGAGTAAAGGACAGAGGTAAACCGTAAAAACATTAACTACATCAACTTAAAATTTTATTTTATTTTATTTTTTGAGTTGGAGTCTCACTCTGTCGCCCAGACTGGAGTGCACTCTCATTGCCTTGAGGTTTCCCACTCCAGCAGTGGGGCTCCCGCCGTACCGAGAGGAGTGATCATAGAGCTCTTCGAGGATGCTGAGGCTTCCCTCACGAATGTATTTCTCACAGACATGGTGACAAGTAGTGTCCTTTGGGCCAGCCCACAGTGAATATGTCTTAAATGACAAATTTTGTCGAACACTTCCATGTCTTAAAACCTTTACATTCCTTTCTCTCACCAAATCATAGCGAACCTTGCAGTCCAAGTTCACTTTCCAAGATGGGCCACCTTTTGGTACATGTTTTAACAATCAATCAACTGTTGAAGCTCTTTTTAACTTCCTGAGCTGCAGCATTAAATGCAGAATCAGTACGCTCATATCAATAA